>NC_068361.1:1284528-1462028 GCF_020536995.1 Dreissena polymorpha | reverse complement strand
TAATAAATAAAAACTATTTGCTGTTTCGTCGATTATTTAAAGGCATATGACTCAACGGATCGTATGCACCTTTGGTCCAAACTAATTCAGTCTGGTATCGATGGTAAATTGTTGTCCGTTTTTCGATCTTTGTATACTCAAATTAAATTGGGTGTTGAACATATGAATAGTATTGCATAATTGTTTGAGTCCGGCATCGGTTAATTACAAGGTGAGATATGTTCCCGATAATGTTTTCATTATTGTTAAATGATATTGAATTACACTTACAAACTGATATAAATGCGGGCATAACTATTGATCAATTATCAATCTATCTTCTATTATTCGCCGACGACGCAGTAACTCTAAATCCGCTGAAGGATTACAATGTTCTCTGAACAATTTGCTTGAGTATTGCACGAAGTGGAATATAACGGTCAATGGCGACAAGACTCATATAGTTACTCTGCGAAATGTCCATTCATATTATTTTTAGAACGCTTAATGTGCGAGACAACCAGATATTAAGTCTAAAGTATATTTTGTCAAAGTATATACAAGAAATGCGCGATACTAATTGTGCTTCCTATCTTTACAAAATGCACATATTTATCTACAGCACTATCGTTTCATGTTTTAAGATCACCGTCAAATTCGACATGTAGCACATTTAAAGGCGTCGTATACTCCATATGTGTAGATGTTTTATAACTTAAATTTACTCTAAAAAAACATCATATTCTTAATATTTACATGATATGAAATGAACACAACAGAAGATAAGTTGTATGAAAACTTTAGGATGAACGTGTAATAATAGTTAAATAGTTTGCAATAGTCGCTCTTTAAATGCTTTCAGTAACAATTGACATATAATTACAATTAAGAGAGTAATAACGCGTGATTTTGTTTAATAGGTGAACAAATACCCTGCAGATTTCCATTTGAGAAGTGCTTCTGTCGCAAGAGGAAGGTAGAGTATGAGACACGTGATAGATATTAAGTTGCCCTGCAATTTGAAGTGCCACTGGGATGTTTATCGCCGCTACGATGCAAAGAAAGCGATGTATTTTGCAGTACATGCTGTATATTGCTTTGTGAATAATATGGATAATATTGTATTCTAGATATTGAACAGAAAAACAGAATGTTAATGAAGGTTTGATCACAAGAGCATCGCATAGCGGGTGCCAAAGCTCGGCTGCGTGTGCAGTTTTTATGTATTTTTTTAGTTAGAGGTAACAGTGACCTTGACCTTTTACCTAATGACCCAAAATGGGTATGGCGTGTAGAACTCATCAAGGTGCTGCTACATATGAAGTTTCAAAGTTGTAGGTGGAAGCACTTTGATTTTAGAGTCAATGTTTAGGTTTTAGCACGACGCGTCCGGCGGACGAGATGGCTATGACAATACATCTCCGAAAACAGCCGAGCTACAAATAACATCCTAAAGTATTTTATTTCAAACCTATTACAGCATATAATGTTAAGGTATGATAATTGGAAACTACTGCGTGTCCATCATCCTGGAAAATAATAAGACAGTATTTTTCAAAACGTAATGCAATAATAATGAATTTGTTTGTTCCATGTTTTGACATGATATTGTAATATATTTCTTAATTTTGAGGCGGATTAATTTTCAAAGAATTTTTTGTTGCGTAAAGAGGTTTTCTTGATTGGAAAAAAACAAGAAGCTATCAATATCATGTCAACAATGCTTACGATATGAATCATTAAGCCCCTTATACACATCCTGAGGTGGCATAGTTGATGTCCAAGATCATCTCTTAAACTCGCCAAGTACTGGATCTACTCAGACAACGGATTCAAGAGTGTCTATATAAATGCATGCCTTTCTATGTAATCTAGCCTAAACAATCAGGTCGAAACTTGAGTGTTTAACATATTTCAGGGTATGAAAATGCCGTCTGAATTACATAGGCATTGCGAAGTTCAGGTATTTTATGAATGTATGCATCAATTTACGTGCCTCCCGTGTCTAAACTACATATTGCTGCACGAACGTGTTTAAGTCTAATATTGTGCATGCATTCATTTTTGTTCGGTCATATAATATTAAATTTGGCTTATAATGTTTATGACAATATATATGTATATTCAGTGTTCGATTTATGTTTCATGGTATTAAAAACGTATTAACATACTTTAAAGTGATATGTGGCATTTGTCTTTACACCCACACGTATTCATACCTACTTCATCTAAACGGGAGTTTCAAAAGCCGTATTTCATACGTGCTATTTTATCGGCATTTAACACGCACAAGAAATATTAAAAATTGAAGCAACATGTGAATTCAATTCCATCAATGTTTTTATATTTTCATATGTAAATATGAAAATATACATCTAAATGCACATCAAACCAAAGGATCTCATTAAGAAGAATCACAACACCGTTTGATCGAAACATATGAAAGTATCGAAATAAAACAAAACACATAGACTTTCTTTTTTATTGCAAATATGTTAAGCTATAATACTATGAATGTATATACATTTAAATATAAAGTACATTTCATGGCATCTTGAGGCTTTTATGACAAATTTTCTTATTTCGGTATCGTTTGCCATTTAGCTTTTCAAACGATTTTAAGAGGCACAAAGACAAGTTTCTAGAATAAAGATTAACACAATTATAAATCTCAAAATATTCTAATGGGGTTTTGGTAGAAACCTAAGAAAGGTATTTACATATACCTACATATATTTAACATTCTAGGTTCTTAAAGCCAAAAATACACCCTCCAACAGAAAATTTTGGCCATTTTATTGATCCCTTTTTTAAAACTTTTCTGGCAATTTCGCCTATAGGTACTAAATATACATGTTGTTCATAGCAATTTAAACGCTATTACGTTTTTGTTAACAAACAAGAAGTATTGAGTGAAGGTAATGCATGCTTATACATGTGTATTTAATTTTATCTGGATATCGCCGTTATGTTCTCTTATGAGGAATGGAATGTTATGTATTTAACCATTTAATAATACAACATTCAAGGCATATTCCTTTAAATTTTATAAAGCCTCAAAACACCATTTGTAAGAACATATCATGATAATTTTATAAGTAATTTATGGGACATGCTCACAGTTTTTATTTGTATCTTCATCATTCTTAGCCTAAACGTGACAATTGAAAGGACTTTCATTTATCATTTAATACGCAGTACAAGCAAAGTATATTGGGGGCGCTCAATGATGCTTCCTCTTGGCTTTAATTTCTTGTAAATCATAGGTCGAACGCTTTAAAATTTTGGTTGCATTTCGGCTATGACGACATAATAATATAAATACGATTGTTGGTAACACTTTTCTTGATTGTGTTTCCATTTTTTCGCGTTATTTTTGCAAAGTTTATTAATTTAAACTGATGACTACTAATAATGTTTAACGAAACCTAGTTTGCAGTATTATAATGGGGCTCCTAATATATATTTGTGTAATATGTTATTAGAAAAATATGTTTTTCCTCGTGGCAATCTGTGAGCATGTCCCTTGACAAAATAAAAGATATATGTGACTAAAGCTACTAAAACACACTAAGAGCAAAAAGTTATGTATTTTGAGTCTTTTGGTATTTATTCTTTAACTATCGGATTATTACAAACCATCCCACATTTTATATTTGTTTAAGCCTTTGTTTGCACATTACACAAAACACACGGTCATGAATAATTTGAAAACCAAAATCAATCTTGAATATAAGTATACGAAAATATCTTATCGTTCAGATCTGCGAATGATGATGCTTGATTACCGGTCGGTCTTTTATTTTAACCAAAAGTCTCAAAACTTGTTCCGAATAACATTTATACAAATAATAATTGATTTAATTACTCAATACATCATAGTGAAAATACAACAAAACCAATGGCCATAGTTGTTTACGTACGTGTTAAATAGATTTAAATCTATTGATAGTTAGTTTGGTGTAATTTTTTGAATTTATAATGTTTAAGTATAGTATTGAACATAAATACGATAATTAAACTTTTAACTGTAGTCCAAAACAGGCCTTTTATGTATACTTATGAATTTATTAGAACTATGGTTTGTTGGTACACACTTTAGAACAACTATACTATTTTCAATAATAAACTACACAATAAAAAACGATACACAACTTCTACTGCTAATGATAATGAGAATAATAAGTATTTAAATTGTATGCATATATCATTGCAATCAAATACGGGACGTTTTTAATCTTTAAAGCTAGGTGTTATAAAGTGTATTTTATACGGACAAACGTCCTTATAGAATGTTCATATTTGCATATGCATTCTTTTCCTATGATTTTAATGACCCGCTTGCAAATCTTGAACACAACGCAAAGGTTAATGCGTAATAAATATTCCATGTGCGTAACACGTGAGTGACCAGTTTCAAAATCATTAAGCAAAAAGCATAAGATACAAATTGTACGATTCCTTTTAAAATTGCACCCTCAATCAGTTCGTAAAGCGAGTTCCTGTTTATAACCAAGTAAGTCAAACTCTCATTGTAAGTTCATGTTTATGACAATTATTATAATACTGACATTTGATTAATCTAGCCCTTTTTTCGATGTATTGTTAATGACATACAAGGTTATTGCATATTTAGATCTGACGAAAACGCGTGACATTTTAGTTTAGTTTAAATACGTCAACATATGTGATTGCTTAGTCAAGAAACAAACAAACAAAATAAAATATCAATCGAATTGTATACATGAGTTAAGAAATCAAAATTGCATCATTTAATATGCAATCACAATTCGTTCATTCAACTTTAAAGAAGGTGTAATACAAACATAAACATACAACTACAATCGGTCACAAATAACTTGAGTGCGTCATTTTCTGTAGTATATATATTTATACTAAGAAAAGAATGCATCAGTATAATAATGGACTGCAAATATATCACCATCAGTAACATTCAGCAAGTCAAACAAAAAAAAGGACAAAAAAATAGTCGTTACCAACTTAAAATAGTACAATTTAGTTTGCATACATTGTAATCTGTATAACATCTTTGTTATACAAAAATAATAATATGTATTTAATAAACGCGTTTAACTTAATAGACATGTGTTTGTTTAGTTAAGATTCAAAGGCAAACACATTACACAATACGTATACTATATTTGTGGTGAAAAAGTACAAACATTTTGACCAATACAATCTATTGAAATAAAACATATTGAATACTTGGTTATTGTGCGTTCAGACTATTGTTATATGAGTTTTTCTATGTGCATTTTTCCTACGTTTCTTATAGTTATTCAAATGATTCATGTTTAAAGCACAAAAGTGTCAAAGACATATGTCTATTATGACGCATACATTTGTAAACATATAATATAGACCTATATATTGTTTTCTTATGTTTGTTACTACTAACAAACACATTTGCAACTTATGTTACCGGTAAATCTATGTTATGTTGTTAATAAATGCATAAACGCCAACGTATACAGATCTACATTGCTTAAGAAGTGTATGAACCAACTTTTCACTTGTACAAATATATTTGATTGTATGCATACCTAAATGAAATCTGAAAAACGCACGTTAAAGTCAACACATACATTAGTAAACAAAAAATGTACGTTATTAATTAAAGCTTACACATTGAAAATACAAATAAAATATAACGCGTATACTATCGTGGAAATACCACAAAGCAACACAATTTATCTTATTTGTATACAATACATTAAAACAATAAAACAGGTATTGGTGATGTTGATTTTTTTTAATCAGTTATAGAATCTTAAAAAAAAAACGTCGTACATTCTTAAGAAGATAAGAGAAGGCTTTATGGACTTATATTGTTAATTGTGAGCGTTATTAATCTGTTACCGACTGAATTAGCTTTCCATGATACACCGCTTAACAATTTTTTTTCCATCTCATTACAATATTGCGTTAGGAGAAAACACAACTCTATACATTTTTTGTATGTGTATAAACCCTAATGATGCGCTTGTCAATAGTAAATAACTTACGTATATGAATCTCAACAAAAATGACACATTTAATATATAGTTTTTCAAAAATATATATGAAGAACTTTAAGACCGATCTATCACGGTTTCATGAAAGACCTAGTAACTGTACTGTATATTGGTTGAAATGTGCTGATCATGAAACATGATGAATTTGGTCGCAACTGCTTTTATTATCAGAATGTGTAAACAATCCAAAACAACAAATAAACTTAACATGCATGAACTTATATCAAATCATACATGGTCGTGTTTAATTAACTGTCAATGTTACATCATATAAAAAAATACATTATGCAAATACAAAGCAATAACACACGTTACAAAACATTCTAAAATGTAATGTTTTCATCGGATCTTGAAAACAAAAACCTAAAGAGAATTGAAACTCAAATTCAATGCCAAATCCGTATCCGTAGGGATACCATGGTACCATTGATAATCAAACTTCATGTATTTCGTTACAAAAGCAATTATGTATGAAATATATATATATATATATATATATATATATATAAATATATATATATATATATATATATATATATATATATATATATATATATATATATATATAGTTCAATCAACGAAAAAGACACACATTAACTTATTATATCAACTGGTAATACTTTCATTGTTAGTTTCATAATTAGGAATTCTTTTCACTCAGTCGCTAATTATCTGCTTGTCACACCGCCTTTTTTGTAACAAACACATTAGCTTCTAAACTTAAAATCTTATCAAACAACAATATTCCATTTACAAGATACTCCTATACAAAGCATACACTAGCAAAATACAGCTGTAGGTTATTAGGCATTAAAAACAATGGTTTACATTGAATATAACTGTTCATTTAAACTGTTATATGAATAGCATTTACATCTTGTATTAATAACACGCAATTACATCTGCAATGCAATTGAGCATTTGTTTAAATATACTTGTATTTTCATCTGCTAAAAAAGAATATTATATAGTGTATTGTATATTGAACATAATGTTATATGCATTTCAAAGAGGGTACCCGGACGGAGTCAAAAGTTTAAAGTCATGTCAAAAATACAATGGAGAAACACACTTTAACGTGTTTGCATCATTCGGAATTTGATTGTGACACATTTTGTGTGTACATTGAGTCATGCCCCAGTTTCTAAATGCCCAAAACAGGTAAAACAGTAGATGTTAGTGTTATAATTATTCGAATTAATATTGGGAGCATCCTAAACAGTTTTCATGTTATCTAAATAATGATCCGGTGTTAAAACCATCTTATTTTACAGGACATTGGATACATATAAATATTATTGCATCAATATGTGCCCCTAGATACAACGATCGTAGGAAGAACAAACATTAACATGAGCATTTATGAAAATATAGAAATGCTTAATATATCATAGGAGATACACAATTTATAAAGCAACAATAATAGGCAAACGATATCGGCAGCGTTTAAAAAGTGTCAAACAATTAGTACAACTACCATTGTGTGCAATACCAATTTTTTTTAAGAAATCAATACCAATCACATTCATCGAACACACTTATTCTTTTAATACCAGCACCATACAACTGCACTGAGAAATTAATAACAATATACAGGTATACAATAGAGATAAATATTTATTCGCACACACACATTTGGCCACGTAATAGTACGAATAAGTACAATATACACCATTACCTCAGATTCAGACAATACTGAATTTTGCACGGTCGATATAATATGCAAAATACTTTTAGACTGACAAATGTGCCAGTATTGAAGTGATTTGTCTTTATTATCACACTATTTCTTAGCAAACAATTGTACCGAAGATATTGTTGTTCGTTTTTACCATTCTCTAAATTCATTTACACTTACACCGAATATTAAAAACATGTGCAAACGTTGAATACATTGAAAACAAAAACTAATCAAAACAACGAGAGGAGAAAAAGCAACTTCGTATATACACTGCACATACGTCAACGTAAAAAAATGAATACACACGTGTTCACGAAATGCTCCAGTCGATTCGTATTAATTAACGTTAATTGTTCGTAGTTGTGAGACGTAATACATAGATCGGACATAGTTAAGTGCAACATATATAATAACAGCATTCAAAATTGCCCGGTAATTATAGTAAACATACTTCACAAACTGGTCTAAATCGATATCACCCATAATGCATCGTGTTTACATTACGGCTCCGTTTTTTCATCCGCCTTATGTTCGCTGTCAGTCTGAAGTCATACACAAAAAATATTTACCATATAATATACTAGTTTGTTACAATGAACACTCAGTTACACTTCTTAGGCAGCGCTTTTATAATTCTTTTTTTTTCTAAGTATATGTTAATATATTTTAGAATTCGGTTTGAGTTGAAACATATGCAGCGAAATCATTTAACAATTAGGCTAAAACAATTTTATTTAGGTTTGCTGCATGAGGAAATAACAGTAAGCAAATAAATACGAGTTGTTTTTCGCATATTTTTGTTATCTCTTATTAATGTTAGATCTTCGAGGCTGGCCGATCGCGAATACTACATTACACATGGAAAATATCGTATGCAACATATTTATGGCATGCAGGATAAAATCATTCGTCACGAATATTGGCTTTATTGGTTTGCGGAAGAAGAAAACTATCATTGAAATAAATTGTGATTAGTTCTATTATTTTGTAGTTCTCCAGATTATGCTACATCGCTAGTTAAGTAAAACATGTCTCTTAGGTTGGACCCTTTAATAACGTCCGATTCATATTAGCAATCACAATAATGAGGACGTCAACGTCTCAAACTCAACCGCAGCGTTATAAATACTGAGCACTCTGGGGACCGCACACGTCAACGTCTCAAACACAACCGCAGCGTTATAAATTCTGAACACTCAATTCGTGTCGATTCAGAAGCAGTCTCCAAGAGCCGTATCGGCTTTTTATTATCTCATAAGGTTTCCAAGTGAATGATCTCCGTTCCAGTGGGCTGTACCTAAAGTAAACATACAATCTCGTGTTTGATGAGCGCATGGTGTGTCCTTCATCAAATAATATGCACACGTATGCCACATGTCTGGTCCGCACACAAATAAAGTCAGTTTTCAAACGAACGCCTTGTTTGCAGCTTTGTGATGGTAAGCGCTTCTACAAATACTCGTATCATGTTTGTGTTTCCAAAGTTGAGAGCGAGATGTACACATTCACACTTGATGAAGTCTAAGCAAATTAAAAACTAGTGTTCATCTCTGTCAAGGCTACACAGTCTTTTGACTTATAAATTTCATCAAATAACGCAAATAAAACTGCAACAGTGTGACTTTTGTTATGTTGTCGGTGTCGTTGTAATCGTTGAACCAGCGTAGAACAATGATGTGGACACGAACTCCGATTATTCCATATCCTTTTGTGTCGCTTACCCAGCGACTCAGGACCTCTTCGGTAAGTTTCTATTATGTAATGAAAATTAAGCATGCTGTTCAAAGTGTTGCACGGAACTGAAAGCTCGATACATGCCTGCATTGTAGCATGTGTAATCCGATGTTGTTGACTATTAATCTGTTGCGGCAGGCTTACAAAGCATGAACAGGTGGCGTTTGTTCGTTCTAACTCACAATTGTACGCACGACGGCACCATGTAGTTGTGATTGCAGGTAGGGAATCTTCTGAACGTCTGTGAAATTGTCGTTCAAATAAATGGATGATTCAGATGACACCTAAAAACTTCCCTTCGAAAAGATTATCGTCAAATAAAGGTAGCATTAATTGTTGAAGTCTTTTAAATTAAAAACCGTTACTTGGATTACTTGTGTTGACCGTGAACGCGTTTGCGTTCACCTGAGTTCAAACGGCAGTTGCCTGACAAAACTCTAGTAAGGCAACTCTTGCTGCGCGATGGTCTATGGTAAAAAAGTTGTTTTTGCTGGTGAAAGGGCGGAGTGGTAAGTTTGGATGGTCGCTGCTTGTCCAGGAAAGCTTAACATGTACTCAGTTTGATTTTCATTTTAATTGATAGTTACTTCATCGTCAGCGTCGTTTTTTTGATATTCCATCAACCTCGGTTTATGAAAGACTCTACTTCTTGATCGAATCATATATCTTCAGTTTCGTGTCATACGCTACGATGATGTTAGAAAATATATCAATGCCGACTCACTTCAATATTTTTTTTAAGTGACGCTTCAGTACTCCTCTGTGGCCATCTTGATTCGTATGTAATTTCTAAATATTCATTTCAATGATCTGGTAACGGTATTAATTAATTGATGAACTGATCCTTCGGTAGTGTAGTACAACACTTCTTTAATGTAAGATGCTTTAATAGTGTCTGGTTAATATTAACACAAACAATAATGATGACGTCAATGTACTATACACAATTCCATTAAAAGAAGCGTAACTGAGTATTGTTTATTACGAAAAAAAAATTTATCGTGCAATAACAGCTTTTTTATATTAAATATGTTATAATTATATATAATGTCAAATTAAGACTATGTCGATAACGGTATCATATTGTTCATACCACAAACATTAACTGTAAATTCTCAAAAATTTAATGACACACATACTTCTTCAGCGGTGAACAATTTGTTTTTCAAATATGAAGTAATTATTGATTGCAAAAGTTTTATAGAAAAAAATTAAAACAATGTTAGTATATATATAAACACTTGTCAAATCTTCCTGTTTGTATAATAATTTGTTAATATAATCTAAACATGTATCTATTGACAGCTACTTTATAAACATGCATGACGTGTAGGCAAGAAATTACGGTTTGTTAAAGCACAGTCTTCTGTCCTTACTTCGTATGGCTCCTAAACAGATAGTTCGACTGACATTTTGTGTTAAAATTTGTTATGACATTTCGCGTATATAGTAACTCGTTGTGTATTTTGAAATATGTTATATTCATAATACAAAGGTCTAATAATAGCGTTTTTCAAAATTTTTTTTATAACATTCTAAAGGTCTAATAATAGCGCTTTAAAAAAAATAAATTATAACATTCTAAACCGCATTTGGTAGCTATGAACATGCTTTCCGACTTAACGGTACCACTTGGATTTGTTTAAGAAACAAATACAATGTTTGTTCAATTGCTGTATCAATAAGAAGTAGTAACGTGTCTTGTTGAATATAAAACAATACCTTCTTCCTATGCAGGTTGTCGATACTCTCCTGCATTTTGTTAAGCTGAGCCTGAAGACTGACGCTGAAAGGATATCACATTAGTGAGCGTTTATGCAACCAAATAAAGAAGAAATATTACGTCGTATTTTCATTACAAAAAGATTCAGTGTTAAAAAGCATGTTTTAAACCGATTTTCTTCGATGCCATGCCTTAAGGGTGCTCACTATTTTTAAAACGGATTTTTACGTTTATGGTCTTTTTAAAAAATTGTCGACAAAACCTGTTACATACATATTCAACATAATGCTGACACGTATATTACTTTCAGATTCTGAAAATTTACAATAAGCATGTACTATTTAATTAGATGGCATGTGCTACAGGAGTACTTAATCATACCCAAACAAAATGCAATTGTTATATAGGTTAATGTTTCTTTATAACATAATAACGTGTGTAATTAGTTTCTTTCGAATTAATAAACATTAATTTAGGAACGTTCTACAATCGTTTAATTATTCGGTAAATGGTCTTAAATAATGACCTTTTTAACAATGAATGATGATTAATAATACGGCGTAAAATGTAAAATAGTGATTAAATATATAATAATTAACTGATGCACACATCAAATAAGTATAACCGCACACAAATTAACAGGAACTGCATACTTACACCAGGCGTCTAAACTCATCCTCCCTCTCAGCCTGCAATATCATATTATAATATTACGACTAAGAAACAAGAATTGCAATATAGTAGCGTGGTAGTAAAGGCAAACGTTATTGGTATAAATAAAGGTATGTTGCGAAAAAATACATTGATAGCAAGCATAATGTAAAACGCCTTGTCCTTTTTTGACTGCCAGTATGTACAATACATGTTAAATGCGGGGTGTACATGTGTTAAAAACAGGAGTTGCGTCACAATCAACCCATGGACACACGCGCTTAAACTTCTCTCGTTATTTAAATGTATTTAAACAAATTAATGAAAAGATTGGTGGTCTACAGCGCGCCTTTTCATATGTAGGAATACAATTTTAAATTATCAAATATACAACATACTTTAAATCGAAAGATATTAAGTATATAACTAAGAAAAACATATTTCAAATAGAAACTAAGTAGAAAGTAATTTGTTGAATGCAATTTGCTTTTTTTACTATGCAACTGCACAAAAGTAAGTCATTTACTCTTAATTATATGTCTTACACAACAACTTTACAATGTTTTGGTATATACTTCTGCGTTGTTTGTATACACGTCTGAACCAGAAAAATATTTATTAACGACGATGTTGCAAGCTGTTTAAACCCCCAATCTTAGGCATAGACCGATTAAATACCGCGACTCCAGCTTTCATGATATGTTTATGTTTAATTTTGTGTTGTATGTCGTGGGCGGTATTGTACAGGTATTTGATCAGTTGCTTGATAGACAAGACTAGCGGATGTAAACTAGAAAAACTCTCATGGTAATATTTTCTGGAGAAGCATTATTGATATATAAAGCATAATGCAAGTGAACAAAGATGTCAACAATGCAAACATACCTCTAAATGAACAATCTAATCAAAGCAGACTAGTATGATCATAGTAATGGTTTCGTAATTAAACGATCGCGACCGGGCCATATTTACGTAAGATATGTGTTTGCTGATCATGTGACATAATTTCTTCAAACACATGAATTACAGCCTCTAGACAATTAACGTGTCCAAAGTCATTTAAATCACATGATAG
This sequence comes from Dreissena polymorpha, assembly GCF_020536995.1. NCBI lineage: Eukaryota > Metazoa > Mollusca > Bivalvia > Myida > Dreissenidae > Dreissena > Dreissena polymorpha. Next base: position 1,449,150 of record NC_068361.1, on the reverse strand, counting down.
CCAGCAATCGCGGGTAGCAAACCGGTCCGTCATCTGTACGAAATTGACTTTCCTTGGGTATTCATAACAAACTATGTGCTCACGGGCATACGGCATACAAAATACTGAGTAACTTGAGCCGGATTTTTTCCTAGTTTTTCAATCTCGTTTTTTAACATTTAAATTTGTTTTTAATCAATTTATCTTATTTAGAGTCACATAAAAGCTTGTTATTTCTACATAACTTCATACAAGTGCATTTCACGGCGTAAAAGTAAGAAAGATTCACCATTGTTCATACATAAGTATATGTATTCCAAATTTTATATGTGAGAAAGCGTTCTTAAAGGATTACTTATAGGCATACACTGGCGTATTCTCTTTCGAAATATAGAAAATCCCAGAATCGATAAATTGACCGCTGCAATATTGGCTATCACGTGACCCGCTGCCATGATGGTACTAACACATCTGGAAGACAAAAGCGTTCAAAGATCTCGCAATAAACAAAGATTAGAAACATTAATGATTTATATTTCACATCGTTAAAAATATAAGTTGACTAATAAAAATACAAATTTCTAACATATCTGTCTGTGAAACAATATTCAGTGACAACACGTAATGTTTAAGGCCGAAATAGATGGGGTTTTTAAAGTACTCCTATCAGTTATGCCTTTGCGTAAAACACAATTATTTCTTTTTTGAATGTAATTATTGGAAGATATTTTTTAAACGTTATATCAGAATCTAAAGTCTGAAGTAAACATTGTGATTTTTAGCGTTATTTGTGAAATATTAATTAGCGAAACTTTGAAAGATATATGGCCGAGGTACACAATTTTATTGAGAATCAGATATCTGCCATTGTTTTAAACATTTGTATTTCTTTATTGAAAACTTCTATAGTTCCTGAGATACACATTAAGAAAATGTATACGATTTAAGACGAATTCGGACTTTATTTATTTAATAGTACATATATTAGTTTTTCTAAACATTTATTATTTCGTTATTAATGTTTCTGATTTAACTATCATTTTAAATGATTAGTCAAAAATCTATAGCCGAAATAAAGCTTATGATTTTATATAAAATTGGTCCGAAAATATTTATAAGCGAAACAAAGTAAGATTTCAGGTAGAAGCAAACTTTTTTTATTAAAAAGTATGTGGTGTAGTCTAAAACTTAAGTGGATTTTTATTAATACTTTTATCTAAAAATCGCTTTCAGGCTAAATAAAAAATCTCTAGCCGGAAATGAATTTTGTGATTTGAAATGAACTAGCACAGGAGATATTCATTAGCGAAAATGTGTAAGCTGACAGAACATGTCAGAGTTTTTATTTAATTGAAACGTGCATATCTGCTTTTGCCTTAAACTTTATTATTGTATTATTTTATTATTTAAATAACATGTTAATGGTAAAATCAAAGTATATTGCCTAAAAAAAGTTTTTGTGTTATTCTCAACATCAATTAAACTTATTTATTTCTTTATTTTAATTACTTAATAAAATATTAATTAACGATGAAACAAATCAACAATACACATATGGAGCCTAAAGTAAAATTTAAAAGTTCCAATAATGCTGGATTCATTCCATAAACGTATTAATGTTTTTGTTCATTTTTTACGTTCAAGTTCAGATTTAAAATAAACAATTAAAACTCGAACAAAATAAGTGATGATTTTGTCTTCGTTAATTACGGATTGTCAATTTAAACAAGATAATGGTCTTAAAAACATCTGCGATCAAGGCACGAACGTATTCTCTCAGTGGGAGACGATGTCCCAATGGTGGATTAAGTTTTATTGGTAGGTCTGTGACACAACATTCTTCAAATGTGTAGATGCCGTTATTAAGATTAGATACCATGCGTCGCCTCCAAATAACATGTTAAATGACAATCAAGGCCTTATTCATGCTTAGTTTTATGACTCTTACAATGCAGATGAACCTTGTTTCTTTTAATCACCAAATAACTGATATCAAAATATAAAAAAAAATTATAAGAACTATTATGTGATGATCAAATCAATAAGATAAGAGAAACTATTTAAATCTTCAAATATATTAAATATAATCGCTTCTCTTACTTTAATTGTTCGGCTACCTATACAAATATTTAGGTACCCGTATCGTTATTCAGTACCGTCATGGCGTCGCATGCGATTATTCAGGGGCGGTAATCCGGGAGTTATCGATATCTGGGATTGTCTATAAAAGTAATTGATTTGGAAAGGTGACCTTGTCGGATATTTTAACGCTGACCACAGAACCAGATTAAAAATACTACGGATTTTAATATTACAACTGCACCAATATAACCAACTCCAATGTCTGGTTGGTTTTATAAATGAACTGCAGACATTGTCTAGTATTCACCTTGGTCCAATGTCTGAGATAAACACTAATCGATTATTCCTAAATGGTAAGGCATTGTTTATTTTACAGTTAGTTTTTAAGTGCATCAACTTGAAAGATTAAAACATAGGAACACAAACAATAAAGTGAAAGACACATATATTGAAAATAGAAAGACAATAAATATCACACGTGATTCGAAGATCGACATCTAATTTACAAAGATTATATTGTGGTTTCTATGCAAATGAGATTGCTCTAATTACTTCCTGTAAGAGATACCCGTGTTTTGTCAATGTTAACAAACATAATAGACACATTCATGATTATTCCTAACGGGTTACTTAACACATGAGGTATAACTGTTTTAATTTAAACTAGTATGTTCTGGCTATGTGACCGGGACTTACATTACATCACTATATACCATATCTTGGTACGGCTTATTTACACTTTCGTGGAATTAAAATAATTAGTTTGAACGATCAACAACTAGTTATCGAGTATTGATTCCTTTTGACATATATCTTTTTTTTCGGTTACGTTGAACTAAATTGTGTACACGATTGCGGTGCTCAATTTTAAGTGCATCGTCTATATACTTACATATTTCTTATTGCGTATATATTATTTTTACAACTCATTATAATTTTTGTCTTACCGCTTGCAAAGTCCAAGTAATCCTGAAATATAAAACAACTAACTAGTTAGAGTAAGCATTTACGAATACAAATCAAATTTTAAACATCGCATAATATCCGTTTGTTTATAATATTCTCATAATAGATACATCATCAGTATAAATGCATTTCATATATCATTACATACATCGTTTTTCGAAACTCCTCTTCATGCTTTGCCTGCAACATACATATTACAATATATATTATAATTATTTGTCATTTCAAAAGAGAATGGTTGGTTGATTCAAACAATGAAAATGGGATAGAAAAAAAAATCAAAACAAATAATAGATAAAACACCTCTCCTATGAACATACCGAGCTAATTGATTAAGAATAACAGTAAACGTATAGATACAACTAAAAATGATCAGTCAATACATTGGGGAGTACACTGATAATCCAAAGTGTTTTCAATATGCAGTATGTGTATTTCTACAAGGGACAATGCATATGCACTAGTCATGAACAATTAATCACATATAACTTGAGGTTATGATTTTTAGTTTAATTTTTTTGCTTTGTGCATAACCGCCCATGTCTAACATACGTGTTCATTTACACGAAATCACACTTCTCACTCATCACATTCATAATAGTTAATTGGCAACAGTTTATTAAGTTAAAGATATATTGTTTGAGATTTGCTTTCACGATTGACTGAGAAAAATAAATACACTTTATTTATCAATGAAACAGTTTTGCGCGCGTTCTACCATAATAATACATGTTAAAGAAAAACTGAAACTATTGCGTTGAAAAAAACTCACGAGGAAAGAAACACACCGTTGTGAATTATAAGCGAACTTTGACTAGAAATGTTTGGTTTAATGATTTTCAATGTTAAGACATATGTAATTACTGAGACGTTTTAAAGTCATAATTATTACTAAAGCTAAAATTAATCAAACGGCACTGGGCAATATCGCCGATAAATCGTAGTTCAGTGTTGCTTAGCTGACATTGTTAGGTTGTGTAATTAAAAAGATGAAAAGGGGCCTGCTTACATTTGTCCACACACCGTTTTAATATTAAATACGTTATTGCACTAATCAAAATATTCAAACGCTCAAGTACATATATACATACTTTAAAAATAAACAGGCCGAGGTTTAAGAGTTAGCATGATCATTCGCTGTTTTAACAGCATAACAGTATTTCGTTCATATCACAGCGGTGTTTTTACCAACCTGTACGAAATAATGGTCCGGATACCGGGCGTAATCGCGGTGGAATTGACACGTAATGTTGGAATTACGCCCGGAATTCCGCCCAACTGGCGGAATGAGTTTTACGCCAGTAACTAAAATTATTTCTTGACGCAATGCAACTGTTGTTTTTTTTCCGGGCGTAAACTAAACCGGGCGTATTTTTATACTTATAATTTGTATGGAGGAGAGATTTATGGAGGGAATTTTGCACTTTGTTTCTTTCGCGGGGCAGTATTTCATACTAATAAAATATTTGTGAAGCCACGAGACGGAATTTTGAACTTAGTGTTTTTTACAGAGCGTAATAGTGTACTTAGCAAATTTCTATGAAGCTGAATAATAACTTAGAACATTTAATTTAAAAGAAAGTACAGAACAAAATATTACCAGTAACTGATAACTTAACAAACGTTCTTAAATAATAATATTCAATTTTATCTACACATTTGTACAATCAACAAACATTCATTATAAACTATTTAGTCCGTATAATTCTTTCAGCACAAAGCTTTGATCTAATTATGTTCATGTTCAGATTCTAAAACATATTCGGGAGTATTTTTAAACGTAATGTGTGCGAAGCTGAAAAGGAGACAGACTTGTGAACTTAGCATTATCAAACATTAATTTATACTCTCAGATTTTGCACTATTTGGCATTGCTGTTAAACAATTCAAATATTAGGAGATACCAATGATATAATGTAATTTTAAATATATTGTATCTATTGATGTCTTTGACACTTTCCACTTATTTGCTACATTGGTCTGACCGCTCTTTAGTATTACAAATGGTGGCATAACTGTAATTTTATATAGTAGGAAATTAACATTTAAGATACTTTTACGTCTGAGGGATGACCATGCATTACAAATCTATTTACACATACTTTTTTTAATTCAGTCCTTTAATTTTTCTTATTTTTTGCAAATTTTGCTCCTTGAATATTATTTGTTGAATACAATGATGACTGTAAGGTTTCATAAATAAGAAGATTGGGTTGATTTCAAGATTTTGAAGATTTCCTTTAATATTACACACATCACCATTTTTATATAATATGTGAATCAAGTTTCTCTGCATGCTAAACAGAAAAAGAAATTAATAGCAATTGAAATTTCTGAAACATATTTCCCCTAAGTCTCCATCTTTATGAACTTGAACATATACATGACAATGTTCTAATAAACCCGGATTGGCCACCAGCTTAACTGGTCTTGAGGTATTCTGCAGCAACATCCCCGGGAATGTACCTGCTTATTAACCATCTGCTTATCAGGCTTTCAATTAGTTATACACTGGAAATTATCTGTTTGTAAACAAGCGATTTTAAGCAACTGGCTCTGAGATAAATTTCATCAGGAATAATTAAGCAACATTAGGACGTATAAATGTAGAGTTAAACTGACGTGAAATACTTACAGCCATCTAATTTGGAAATCAACAATAAGTTTGTTAGTGGCCCAAGTTACAGTGATATGGTCTCATAGATCGGAACATGTCTGTTTTTCGAATATTGAAGAACAGTTGTAAAAGGTTTGTATTTTCATTTCTGCATCCCTTTTTTATTTAGTTTATTTTATCAATTGTTATTATATCATATCATTATCATATTATTGTATAAGTATCACTGTGAAATGTAAATGCACAAGTAAAAGTTGTATTGAAATGTTAAGAAAAAACAACACAATTTGAAACAAAAATACATAAACATACACATGAAAAAGTGTAAATGATGTGTACAGTGAATTATTATGGCTGTGTTGTATGCGTATTGTCGTCTTAAATTTTATATAAAGCTATTTCTGGTCATAATACTGAACAGATTGCTTTCCCTCATATTAAATGAAAACTTCGTTTAAATTAGCACCCTGCCCTTTTTGAAACCTTAGCTGCTGCAGAGCCCTGGATTCAAAAAACAGTTTCATCCCGCTTTTTCAGCGCATTCGGTTGATTAAAGCCTCATTGATTAAATTTTATTTATAATCAATGGCACAGCTATAATCAACGGCACGAAATGACGTCTTCAACTTCCGAACCGGGACTACTTTTTCCCACGCACCTCGTCACCTGTATTTTCCAAGTGCATCAATAATAAAAACAATCTCAAATGTTTATCAATCTTAATGACCTTACAACAAAGAAAAGTAGTAAAAAAACGTGTTTGTTGTCATTTATTGTCATTAACACCTCTAGTATTAGGTAAATTTAACACTATGTTGCAAATAGGTTCTGTTGTTGTTGCTCCCCTTTGAAGAAGTCAGTTCGAGTTGCTCCCCTTTGACCGTAGAAAACAATCGTCTGGGCTATACTCGGGTATGCGTCCATCTGATTTTTCTTCAAGTTAGCACCCTTTCTACCTGGCAATACGCACAAATGACACTGCATCCCATTGGTTCTTGCGTCAACAATTGGGTGCCAACAAGCTAGGTCAGAAGGCCATGGCAAAAGACGCCGGCTTTCTCAAGCACAAGAGAATAACAAACCACTCAGTTCGCAAATTCCTGGTCCTTCGAAATGCAAACATTCAACCGACTGTAACCATTGCCATAACAGGGCACAAAAATGCCCAGTCTATCAACAATTATTCAAACATATCTGTTGAACAGCAGCAAAAGTGTTCAAACATTCTTGCTCAGTCCAGTAAATAAAACAATCCAACAGATTCCTCTTGTTCACCTTCATGCACCGAAACTATGGCCGAAATGCAGCCTAGACAACCACTGTCTACCGTCGAACAAGTTGATCTTGATGTTCGCCCCACCCAGTCACTTCACCAGCAAATGTCTTTCTCTAGTTCGAACAACTTTGCCTCACAAGTCTTTAGTGCCACTTTCCACATTCAAAATATTAATGTATATAATTAGCTTAAATCCAAGTAATCTTTGTTATTTCGTCACGAAATAACCACATATTATAACAAAGAAGCATATATTATGCACCTCGTGATCGACTTGATAGTTTGATATCGAAAGTGAATTGTGTGTGGTGTTAGGCTACGTTGTAAACAAATGTAGATCCTTGTATATAACAACTTAATGTCATATTGATATTATATAACTTTAAGTTTTGCAATTCAATATGATTAAAATTGTAATTAATAACGCTCGACTCTTTGTTACAGAACGATATTCTGATTAAAAAAAGATTATTTGATCAGTTGTTATTTTTGGAACGCGGAGTAATACACTGACCTTGGTTACACTACAGTCATTATCAAAGTTCGACAAACACTCATGAAAACTGATTTTGTTTAAATAAAAAAAGTTTACTGAATAAAAAGTGGGATAAATAGAATAATAGATTAGTGTTGATTAGCTCGGCACGAAACCGAAAAAGCACTCGCCAAGGCTCGTGCTTTTCGTTTTCTAAGCCTCGCATGACAAACCTGATCTATAATCAACACTAAATTATTTTTCTCTATTTAAATAGCTATTGATTAGAAATAACAGTGTTTGAAATAGTTCAATTGTAGCTGTACTAAATATCAATTTGCATTTCAGATTATATCGTATAATGGGGGAGAAAGAATGCTGGTGGAGTCACTTTTCTGATTGATGACCTAAATAATACAGTAATAGAGAAATTCTTATGCGAGAAAACAATTGAAAAACGTCTTGACAAAGAGTGAACAGTTTTATTTTGGCCATGTGTGTAGACAGTTTGTATTATAAAAAAGTGCAAATCTATCAAAATAATATAATAAGTTGGCGTATATATTATAATTATTTTTTGTGATATGTTTTAAAAAAACTAACCTTAAATGTATTGTTGTTATTTGTATATAAAAGCTTATCTTATTTGTATTTTTTATATATGTTGACCTGTGCACAATGCGCTCATGGTGAGCTTTTATGATCGCTTATTTTCAAATGGCCTGTCCTTATATGGATATATTTACAATATGCATGTAATCCGATTTCGACCGTAATCTTAATTACGCCCGTAATCTAAGATACGCCCGTAATTTTAAAATTCCACCTGTAATCTGTATTTCGCACGTACACTGCTTTCCGCCCGTACTTCAAAATTCCGTCTTACCTCATTTACATATTCCGCCCCTGTTTTCCGCCAGGATTACGCCCGGAATCCGCCCCTCGTCTTAAAATCAGATATAGAAAAATACGCCCGGAAATATTTTAACGCCCATAATTTACTTCGAGATTACGTGCCAATTTGGGCGGAATATTTAATACAGGAACTCGAATTGTTCATTGGATAGCTGCTTTCCCAGTTTAAGTGCCAAACACGGAGGGTGAAATCACGTGACAAACAACAAGGCGACATTATATGTATTAATTGTTAAAATGCCGATTTATTAGAGTTTTATGGTATTTATATTCGCCTTATATCTCGACTTTACTCGCTGTCCATTTTCAAAGAAGGTAAAAGCGAGATAAAGACCAAAATGAATATTCTTTGTTTCATGATGAGACAAAATACCTTAATAAATAATCTAGGAATTGTGACACTTAAAGTTTCATTGACAGCATTAATCCCTTACACAAGAATACAGATTAATACTATTTAAATGGTTGTCGAACATCATTTTACTGTTTTCATTAGGACTATAGACTAAAGAAACGTACAATAGTTCAACCACAAGTTAACTGAAGACGATACTTATTCTGAATACAATAACTTTTCAAACATATTTATCAATATATATAACAACATATTTATTTATTTATCAGCATGTTTATGTAAGCAAACAATTTTAACGAATTGAAACATTAAGCGTGAATCGGAATTTAAGGATCTAAGCAGCGGTATGACTTCACATAGTGTAAAAAAGACATGTTTTAAGGCAAAATCGGACTTCTATCTCTGCTAGCGTATTAATCTAATTTCGGATCCAATTTTAACACCATCGAACGGTATTCTTTGTATAGAGGTGTGACCTCAATGATTTGTCTGACTTCTATGCCAGAACCGGATAACTACACGACATTTGTTGCAAACATTACATACACTAAAATATATTCCATGAAGGTCAAGGTTTTTGAATTCCGTGTGCGATTAGAAAGACTTGTGTTGAATAACGTGGTAAAAGGGATGTAAAGTTTGTTGCACAATGTGTTGGGGAGTTGAACTTGATAAACGAATTTAAACGATTTCATGATTTTCATACATTGATGCAGCTAGAATATTAATATTATTTTTGTTTTATAGCACTCATCCATACTATTTTACAAATTTATTTCCGAATTAGTATCAGTCAAAAATGAAAACGAAAATATAATTAAATATACAATAAATAATGACCCTTTGCAATATTTTAATAAAATACTTAAATATTCAAATACACCTTGCCGGTCTGTTTCGCACAGGTCATTAAGGTACAGAGTGATCCATAATATCTGATACTGTTTTGATATTAAATAAATAATTTCCGGCTGATATAGTTATTATTAAGTGTTATAAACCCCTGTAAAGGGAATTGTCATAAGTTTGTGTCATCAGAAAATTACGGGAAAACGTTGACGTCGTGACGTCAGATATGAAGTCACCAAATAAGGGATGTTTTTCAAGATGGCGACGTCAAATCAGAAGGCTGCTGAAATAGTCAAGCTTTATTTTGAGACTAAATATCCAGTTACTGTCATACGAGCGATGCAGAAATAATATCCTGAAGATCACATACTAACAAAGCTTCAAGTACATCGGCTTATAAGTATATTTCAACAGACTGGTTCAGTTGGGGACAGCTGAAAAAAACAACAGTGGAAGACCAAGATCAAGTCGCAGCTCAAAGAACGTTGCAGAGATCCTTGAGGTGATTCAGGAGACACCACAGAAATCAGTAAGAAAGGTTCTAGGCGATATCAACACTAAGTCTTGTTATGGAAGTGTTAACAGAGCGCTGCGTTTTGATTTGAAATTGTATTCATATTCGGTGTCAGTAATGCAACATTTGAAGAAACAGATATAAACAGCAGACTAGAGTTTGCTAAATGGATGGTTAATAAATCGGACACAGTTGATAAAATATGTTTTTCAGATGAAGCACATTTTTATCTTAATAACACTCCTAACAAACAGAACAGTAGAGTATGGAGTAAGGAGAAACCACATTTCTATTTAGAAAAGCCTGTTCATGATAAAAGGTGACAGTATGGGCAGCGCTGAGTTTGACCGGTGTGATTGGACCTTTTTTTCGAATCGGAAGGTGAAACCACAATAGTAAATAGTGCCCGGTATCTCACTCTCTTAAAGACCAAATGTCTTCCTGCCCTGCGAAAAAAAGGTATTGACATTAACAAAATATGGTTTCAGCAAGATGGAGCTGCACCACATACTGCAGGACACTTCTTGGAATGGTTGAGAGAAGCATTTGGTTGTAATTTAATCTCATATAAAACTGATTAAGTAGTCTTCCACATTCGCCAGATCTCAGTCCATTGGATTTGTTATGTGAGGTCACTTGAAGGACAATGTTTACATCCCTAAGCCAGATGCCATTGAACAGCTAAAGTCATCCATTTGCCGAGAAATGAAGAAAATCACGCGTGCAATGTGCGCCAATGTTATTGTAAATTTCAAAAAACGACTTCACGTCGTTATAACACAAAACGGACGTCACATTGAACATTTGATGTAAATCTTGGTCGGTGAGTGTCATTGTCATTTCTTGCTATTATGCATAATTTTAAGCTCATTAAAACTTGGAAATGTCTAGTTGTTGTCAATGTATTGATATTCAAAATCAGGTGATATATGCAGAAATTACACGACCCCAAAATGGTATCAGATATTATGGATCACCCTGTATATACAATATTTTAATGGACTTACATTGTTTTTCAAGTCATCAAGCCTGAAATGGAAGTAAAATGTATTACAATACAATACAATCGAGTTCAAACTTTATCGAATATTAATGCAATCTCGACATTTTGTATTGTATGTTACTGTTTAAAACTCTACATGTTAAATGTGTATATCAATCACTCAACAAAACAACAAAGTAGTATTTGGCTTCAAAAACAAACACATCTAAATTATGGAAGCGTATATTTGACATCATTACGGCGAAGGTTGTCTTTGTAACTAACACTTCTCACAATATCGAGAATATTAATAAACAATAATACTTTTGCTGAGGATATTATGGCGCTGGATGGTTTTTCAATAGTTTGCTATGTGAGTGAATATTTTAAAGCCTGGTCGATTCGAATTATTCGTTTCTAACGTTTTTTACTGTTATTTTATAACACATGTATCAGAGATGATCCAGAAATGCGTATGTTTTCTTAACCGTACTTTCATTGTAAAGGTAATAGTCTTAAAGTTCCTATCCTTTGCAAGACACTTTGCAAGACACTAAACTAAAACAAAGTTCGAATCTCTTTAAGATTTGTGGGTTGCCATACTTCTAGAAAACACGGTAACGCGCAATGTCGTCCAAGCTATTATTTCTTTCATAAAAAGTATCGAATAATTTCCAAAATACATCAATTTAACAACGTCATTAAAAATACCGTTCAAAAACGTTATTTGTGTTTGTTTGAACTTCTTAACTAGTCAACGTGTATCAATAATTTCTATGTTGTTTTTTAATTTATTTAAAAAATTAAAATTCCGTCAATATATTTGACGTTCATTATCTGATGTCGTCTGCTTAAATGACGTCATTCGGATGTTTCAAACCGAAATGACATTATGTTCGACGTCGTAGACGTAATTTATTCCAGTTGCCATGCGCTATGTTAGCGTTGAAGGATTTATGTTCACTAGTACTGTTCGAAGTATATGCGGACTGTTTTTACGAAATGTGTTCGAAGTATATGCGGACTGTTTTTACGAAATGTGTATTTAATTGCAGCGAACATTTCTCGATTTCTGTTCATATGAATTGTGTTTCTATGATATAAAGGGGTGGTGGTGCATGCGTAAACTGGAGCCTACTTGGTTTAAGTGAGGTCAGTTGGAACTTACTTCCAAAATGGCGTCGTGTTAATGTCTTTTTCATGAAGGAGTAGCGGCTACTTTCAACAGTAAGCCACTTTATATATATTTTTTTCAAATGAATACGTACTTTCGGCTCTACACTGTTTGCGCTGACCCCGGATTTTGTTCATGATCATCGACGTTGGGATAAAAAAGTTATTGAAGGAAAACCGTCCTTAAATATGTTGTCTACTTACGTGACGGTCGAGAAATTGGATGTACCAATATCATTTTTTATTTTATAAAACACAGTATTGACGCACGTGAACATTAAAATATAAATAAAAGCATGATAACTTAATTTTCCCGATGCCGTTTCATCTCTGATAACTAATTTATGGCCAGAAAAAAATTGTTAAACCCCCCTTTTGGAACTGACTTCCTTTTTAAGAACATTTTGGAAAATATTTTTCAAATGACAAACAACTCTTTCCTATATTAGAAAAATTTACACGAAATAACTGTCGTAAATGAAATCGGCATTGGTGCGAATGTTTTGGAGAACATTTTATCGTTAGAGTTATCATTTGTTATTTATTGTCATATTGTTAATTTTTATTAGTATAAGTTTGCTCACATACTTAATGCTCACATTTGGTGTGCGTAATTTAAGGCATTTGACGGTATTATTTAAACAGTGTAATTCTTACCTATTTATTCTAACACAAATTAACATACTAATGTTTAAATATGCCTCAAATGGAATACTTTGCTTACTTAACGGACTACTATGCTAACTATTTCCAGGTATCACGACGCCAAGTATAGACGTTTAGGATGCCAAGATAAGAAAAGACGGCGTTACAAAGTGTGGACCGCTCTAAAAAGCTAAAGGTATATGAAAACCCACCAATCAAACAAACATACGCCAGTTAAACACACAAAACAATATCATGTGCAATATAAGTGTTATGAAAAACAGAAAGTGGTTAAGCCGGTTCGCTACTAATATACTTTGTGAACAAATATTACCATAATTGCGTTTCGGAATGCCTGACGGAATACGGAATACCTGACGCTTAGAAGATGCATTTCAGTGGATGTTGTTTTTATTGCAAACCTAAATATTAACTGTTCTTTCTATACACTGACATTTGATAAGTGTTACCATAACGATACTGATACATGTATGTAACTCTGATGTGACACATTTTGGGCGACTTTCTTTTAAACAAGTTCTGAGTGGATGAATATATTATAGTCGCAAAAAGTGAACTTGTAGTGGATAGAAAGATTGTGCTTATTCAAAACACGATACGATTTCAGTAGAAGTGATCAATATATACACGTTTTTCTCTTGTTAATACATGTTATTTAAGCGGCAATATTGTTGTATTGTGGACATAAAGTATAGGCTCACTTAGACAGGTTATTTCAATTGTTCCTGACATTGCCTTCTAATCTTAAGTTATGTTCATATGTCAAATGTATCATCAATTCATTACGACCCGACTGATTTTTTTCACGTATGTTAGCGCTGAATACACTTGAAAATTTATGCAGAGACATCGTGGGAAGAAATGACGTAACACAGATACAAATCTTATAAACGTGAGAAATAGCATCATCACCTATACGGAACGAAACGTTTAATTATGTCGCACTTATGGCAATTATATGTCAAGCTTATCTACGTAGACTTTATACAACAAAACACACTACAAACATCACTTGTACACGATTTTGTTAGGTTCATGTGTATTTATTTGCTGTTTTAGTCTGGCTCTATTTAAGCACTTTTCTGGCGTATTCTACATTTTAACTCATTTGGTCCATGAATGGGACACGGCATCTCAGTCATCCGCTAATTTTAAATACCTTATTAAATATATTGCAATGAAGATGTACTTATTATTGCCCTCTAACTGCATCATTTAAACAGACAGTAGCAGAATGTTGACACAAAAGTTCATTTCAGAATGAGGTCGACACGTCTTTAAATACATTAAATAAATTAAAATATTACTGAAAAGTGAACATTATATTATCTCGTACAACAGCCACCCCAAAATCCATCCTCTGGAAAAAAGGCGAATTGATTATGTTGGTCGGCAGGTTTTTCGTTCGGCATTATTATAATTCTGCAGTAATAAACGTCATTAAGAAAGCACTTAATATATTTCACCACATAACATGCTATGAAAGTATAATATTTAAGTACACATACAAACTTTATTTAAGATGGGTAGTTATTTCGTGTCCAGCTCATTAACATAGGAAAGGGCCGCTTGTCATTTGAAAGTCAGGTCCCAAAATGTACTTAAAAGGGAATCAGTTCCAAAATAGGAGTGAACCAAGTTTTCGGCAATACATTAGTTATAAGAAATAAAACGGGGTCGGGTATATGTAATAACCGTGATTTTAGTTATATTGTACTGTACACTTGCGCGAATACTATGTTTTATAATAGAAAATGATATGTGAACATGAAATTTATCGAACGTCAAGTTAGAAGAAAACAGATTTGTGGAAGGTTTTCCTTCGAATAACTTTTTCATCCCGACGTCTTAGATCTTTAGTGAGGTTAATTTACACTTTGACCCAAACAATTGCTACAATACGTATTTTGACTGATCTTGGTAGGGTAGAAGGTACTTTATAACATCAAAAGTTCACCAAAATCGGACAACCAGAATTTTTCTTTTGTCAAGATGGCCACCAAGATGGCCATCAAAACCTATTTTGATCATTACTATGTAACTACCTACTCAAATTTGATGATTTTGGTGTCTATACCTAGGTTTCGGGGTTCAAAAAACATTTTTAGATAATCAAACATAGTTAAAGTTTATTATTTTTACACAGACACCCAACGTGGCGTTCAAAATTGGACACCACCATAATGAGAATGACGACAAGTCCATAACGTTTGACTCAAAGTTGATGTTTTTTATGTCAAACGCCATGGTTTTGGAGACAAGGAATACTTTGATTGAATTGTTGATATCGCTAAGAAGTTGAATAATCATAAAACCCAATGCCGTTCAGCTATCAACTATCACCCGATACGCAATCACCTTTGTCCATAACATTTGTCTCAGAGCGTTAAATTGTCGGTGTCGTCCTCCTCGTCTTCAGTACCGAACTTTTGCGAATTGTATAAATACATGAACATTCACGTCTGAACTAGCCATTGTCCCATTGACAATGTTTCTCAGAGTAGCATCAGCGGATGTACAGTCGGATACTTCCTATAAATAAATCCGACAAAACTCAGGACAATCCGCCTTTATCAACATCCTTGCTATGCTAACCATACGCATAATATTGCAGCCATATTTTGCTTGTCTTTGAGGTTTGGGCAATATCGTGTTTCGTCTTCTCTGTAGCCGTCTCGAGTCTCAGAACATGCAGCAGCTGCTATTGTCGTTTCGCCCCTAAAAAGGAAGAGTACAACTCCTAGGCCTGATCCAGCAGGATCTGAATCTCGGGATCATCCTGGGTCATTTCGGATAAGAGCTTGCTGTGTAGGCAACCGTCAACAGAAAATGGGTCCGAAAATCCCTCAAGGCAGCTTTCCCTGTCATAATGTGCACAATTTCATTTTCCCCACAGACAGACTCAAGTATCTCAAGACCGGTTCCTTCCATGATGGATCCTATGGCCCCCAGCAAGTTCACGAGTGTATAAACAACCCAACATCAGAATTTGTTTGAAGGCAACTTAAATGTGGCGCATCAATGATGATTTCGGCAGCCTTCTAATACAAGGTTCGGGCAACGTTACACTGGTGGCAAGGTAGTGCTGCATGGAAAGGTTGAAAACAAAATATTATGTTGACAAAATGCACAATTTGTCCCCAGAGTAAATATTGATCATATACAATAACTTGACAGACGACTGTCCAGGATGCTGGCTTCTCTGAAGCAAAATGCAAAAGATGCATACTTCCCTGCCAATCGGTGATGCCTTCCTGAAGCTGAAGCAGACTTCCCACAAAATATCGACCCTCTTTTCATAATACAGAAATCACGGCAGGTCCACGAACTGTACCTCATGACAAGCATTTCAAGATAGAATTTTTTGTCTTATTTCTAGTATTCAGCTCTTAGGTCTGTTTTGTCCATGTTCCCTTCCCATGAAAAGTACCTTGGCCTTCAAAGGCCAAAATTGTGGTCAATATTATCGGCGGCAAAAAGAACAGACATCTCCAACAAATCAATATCACTTCCCAAGACATCAGGCTCCACAAAATTCGCTCATAACTTCTGAATATGAACAACACAATCCCATTTATTGAAGAGTATCGAACATGAACTTTGAACGACATAGATGATGGATTTTTTCAGCAAGACCCACTTGTAGGGGTGCAATGACAGCTCGTGGACGAACTACTTTAATAATAGCATGACCAACTGCCGTAACCTTGAGTCTTGTGTCTTTTCCATAGCATAATGTAGTAGTGTATCAGATTAGTCGGAAGAAATGATAGAGCTGACTCAAGTTTTAAATCCTCACTAATCGGATACCGATTCGTCAAGGTAATAACCTCATACTTAATATCACGTTTGATTAATCTAGTAGCAGTTTCAGTGATAGCACGTTTCTGGAACTCATATAATTCCTCACACTTTCGCTTGTAATATGATCTCAATAATTGCGATGTGTGTTGTTTTATCGTAACAATATCGTCCAAACCTTTTCCTTCGGAAAAATAAATAATATCATTGAAACGTGTTTTAAGATGCTTTTTCAAAGTGTAATCGTCATTTGGTTCCGAATCAGGCTTGCAAAGGTACCCTCGCATTATTTTTCTTAAAGACGTAATATCAAGTTGTTCCTAACTGTGTTTTTCTAGGTGTGAACTCGTCTTATGAAATGCTTAATACTTAACGTAATCTTAAGGACGACGAGATTTTCTGCGTTTGCTATCGGAACAGATTTGAAGGACCGACAATGCCCACTACATGAACGATGATAAAGTCTGCTGCATGTAAATCTGTCAAGTAGTATTAAATCCGGCCCTTTACAGTCACTTAAGTCCCCACTCATTTGAATGGAAATCACAAACCTCTAAAATAGTATCCACTTATTGGTCAGTACGTACCCAGCTAAAATGCCTTTAGTCCAATTCAACATTACAACCAAATACTATGCAGTCTTTATTACTTTCAAGCCTCCACTTTATTGCCTTGTGGTTCTCTTTTGGACAGAACTACAACTGTGTTTGGCAACTTAACTGTTAATGTTTTTATCACGTGTGTACTGCTTACGACATTTTTTATGATCTTTAGTACAAGTCTCAATTACAAGATCATCCTTCCGCTTCACAATAGCTTTATGTATTCAATTCACTCCCTTCCACTAAATAGCAACCCAGTTATTTTTTTAAATCCCCTACTCCTTCTTGCATTTTGGACACAAATGTTTTCTGGATGTGATCGCACTCATAAAAATAATAACTTGTTTGATGCTCTGATTTAAAATGGTGCAATGTACAAAGAATGGGCCCAATATACTGGCATTGCTGACACAACCTCTAAAAATAAGTATCAGGCAGTGTATAGCACACAGCACACGCAGGCCTGATATGTTTGTAAAATGGTGGTATGTATTTATATTTTGTCGTTTATGACGCTTAAGCTTCAAGATCAAAATAGTGTATTCACGATTTTACTGGGGATTTAAATTTAAATCAAAACATGAAATACTGTTAATTATAAAATTACGAAAAAATAATAATAACACGTTTGAGTCAATAGTTATGCATTTGCTGTCAATGTGTAAGCGGTCATTTAAACGACATGTTGGATTTCTCTGTTACATAAAATACTAACATATTTTTTATTATCTTAATGTGTTATTTGGCCCCCGAAACTCAAGTATAGACACAAAATAATGAAAGTTGAGGGAATAGCCACACAGTTATCATCATTAATATGTTTAAGCGGCCATCTTGGACGCCATCTTGAAAAAAAAACACTTTCCGATTGTTCGATTATGGTATACGTTTGCTATGTTATAAAGGACCTCCTACCCTACCAAAATCAGTTTAAAAACCTTTTGTAGCAATTTGTTTTGGAGTTGGGTGGTATTTTGTCATATAATGACTCGACTACTTAAAACAAAAACCGAAGGAAGTGCAAACACTGTAGTAGCGAAATGGCGTTTTCATTTTAAAGAAATATAAATATAACGTGGCTTACCGGTAAAAATATCCGCTTCTCCTTCACAAAAAACATGAACACGACGCCATCTGGAAGAAAGTTCCAGCTAACCTCACTTAAACCCAGTAAGCTCCAGTTTACGCATGCCCCCCCCCCTGGTTTTATAAAACATCTAAGAATATATGGATCATCCCTCGTTTATATGCGCTTTCGATGCCTTTGCAATAATCTGGCTTTTTAGAGAACTACACATTTTCAAACCAGGGATGCAACTTTACTGTACACTGCTCATTAAATATCTGCTATAGCGCAGAGCTAATTTTTCTGCAATGCTGACTGTTCATTCTAAAATATTCAATTGGTACAGAACATTGTTTTGATATGCAAGTAAAACAATATACGTCTCTATAAGGGGCCGTCTTACTTTTCATTTGCCGTTGTAATCATTGAATCGTTACTGTCTGTTTCTTTCCGTTTTAGATATGTGCTTAGTGACCCTTTCATAAACTCACTTAGGCTGATTCGCCGGAAATCGAGCGCCACGCTCTTCGTGTCGTCGTAAAGAACATCTGTAACATATTTAATATCTAAGTCATAAATGAACAAACTGTTTAAAAATTACAACTTCATTATTATTTAATCGTGATAAAAACTTATGAGGAAAATCAAAGAAAAAATGTACGTTGAATTAAATATTTTAAATTCTATTACGATAATTGCGTTTTTTTTTCAACCAAAGTTTTTGTGTTCTTTTTGCGTTAAATGTTTAAGTCAAGATGATTTTTTACATAATTTGTAAGTGCATACTCTTCGATTTTCATCGTTAGCAGCATTAGACAGTTGTCAGTGAGGTAAAATTCAATATTTATTTACCCATTTGTCAAGCTCAACTCAGAGATTTCTTAAGAAGCATTAATTACTTTTGTCTCAAGTTTAAGTTAGATATATTGTTTAATGTTCTTATTTAAAGTTTTGTCTTGGTTTCTGAATAGTTCAATAATAAAAAAAAACTGTTTGTTCTTCACAGACAAAAATGGAACTCAAGTGTTGTTAACTCTACACTAGTTACGTGTCGAGTCTTATGTTTACTTAAAGCATTGTTTGTGCAATTGATTACATCAATAGTTTAAGGCTTATTGTGACACACTCGAGCATAATGTTCAAAAATCAATCCGGGAAATTGAACAGTGTAATGGTAAAACACGCTCTATTAAATTATAGCGAAATAAGTGTACAGTGTTATATATCAAACATTATATTAAGATTTAATCTATAATAGTAATACGGAACGTTTACATAAGTGAAATGTTTCAATTTAACTGTGTCTGTTAGCACGTTACATTCAATTGTGCTACAAATAATCAATTATAAATTAAGAATCTCTTTTCCAGTACTAATAGATGATATTCGCATGTGCGGAAACAAAAAGATCAAACGGTCGCATATTGCTTTTAACCCGATAACCCGATAATCTGCCGCTATTTAATTGCAATTTGCAAACTGGCTGTCAAAACTTTCAGTCTGCAAAACGCTTCAGTACTGCAGAGCCTAAACCGCGGACTGGAAGTACGTATCGATTTTTTCGCC
This sequence comes from Dreissena polymorpha, assembly GCF_020536995.1. Lineage (NCBI taxonomy): Eukaryota > Metazoa > Mollusca > Bivalvia > Myida > Dreissenidae > Dreissena > Dreissena polymorpha. The sequence continues at coordinate 1,429,266 of NC_068361.1, read as the reverse complement.
GTTGCGTCGGTGTAATTTTGCCAGTGTACATGATTGACTTACTCGCGCGTGACCACTCATATGGGGGGGAATTTAACATTTGGGATGCAAAATTGCTGGCCGCTGGCCGGAGAAACGGGGTTACCGCTAAAGAGGGGTGCATTATAAAGTGTTTATCGACGGTCGCGGCACAGACCGGCCGCCTACATGGGGCGACCGGCGATGAGGGGTGACCGGAAGTAGGGGACGGACTGTATATTAAAATGACGCCATATTGTTTCTTTTATTTTCTCCGTGAATCTTGCGTCATGAGCTCCATTATTTTTAATTAACTTGACACCATCTGAATTAGTTGCGGTTACCATTCTTTCATGTTTCATACGATTTAAAAATCATAATAAGGAAAACTTTGCAAGTGTCGGGAAGCGTTCAAGTATTTCTTTAAGATATGATGGAGAAGTGGCTATCCCTACGGCTTGCGTTTGTCTTATTAAAAAGCATTTCCTGTCATTCAAAAGATATTTCCAAAAAAATATACACTGCAGATACACTAAGTCACGATCCGTTGTTTTAACCACATTTCATAACTAAATTCAGTTTGCGACGTATTTTCGCGCCTTCATTGAACAAGACATTCACGTTTGTGTTTTGAGACAAATTAAAACCCGACTTACCAAACTGATATCAAAAATCAGGAAAAAACATGTACTCAATATACATGGTAAAAATGTATGTTTGTAGTTATACTTTGTCAGCGTCATATAAACAATAATATTCGGAGATGCGTGTCGGATTGCACAGTCATTTAATTACCCATATTTCATAAATATCCATGTCAATTGTGTGTTTTCTGACCATATAATTGTATTCTTATTTATAGTATAGTGTTCACATACATCAAAATGATATGAGGCTGTACATTGATGTGAATACCACAAACAATACAAATACTTAGTGCTTACGAGGGAATTTATATTGATGACGTCGCTAAAAATAATATACCGGAAACAAGTGTAATGCGGCCACAGAGAGTAACTATTAGTGGTGATAAGTGGTTATCACACTAACTAAGAGCTATCAAAAATGTATTTTAATCTCTTCTCTCACTTGTAACGCAATGCTTTTATTTCCCATAATTTTGCGACTATTTTTCTACGAATTTCATCGACAATTGGTATCAAATACCATCCATATTTTGAGTATGTTCACACTACGTCCATTCTGATTTATGCCTTCCGCCACGCACCACCGTGATTAAGCCCAGCGTGGCAACTACTTTCGTCATCTCGATACACCGTGGATTACAGATTCATAAAAACAAACATGTACATTAAGTTATATTGTTTTATTTGTATTTATACTACATATTAAACAGGCATTTGTTCCACTCTTTTATATTACATTTATCCTCTTTATAGAATCATTTGACGTGTTTTACATCGAGCATGAATATAGATTGCGTTTCATGCTTTATGTTTTGTTTCAATTGATTGTTTCTGCATGAAATTTGGCTTGCTGTTTTTATTTACATATTTTTGTTTTTGTTAACATTTGGAAAATGCTTGCTCCTTCGTATACATAGAAAGCTCGCCACCAATTTCATTAAAATAGGTAACATGTAATTTGAATATTTTAGTGATATCCTATTTCTATTGAGACATGTTTTGCTTAGAATACATGAGTACATTCGAGACAACAACAGTAAGTATTCAATTAAGTGATATTTTAAATATCATAGTCATGTAAAAAAAAAGCATTTGCCATGTTGGCGAGTGACTATTTGTATACCTGTGCTTTTCAAGCCCATTTCAATACATATGTAAACAACGTTTACGAATGAATCTTAACAAGATGATCACTATTGATTTACTTATAATATGTAAATCAATATTTATCACAATATTAATATTCATATCATTAAGTAAAATATGAAATTCGATTGATGTTCATGATAATCACTGTTTCATAAATTGTACATCTATAGAGAATATGTACAGTCTCGATTAGAAACGTTGATAAGAAATTGCGATTAATTGAACGAGTAATATGATCACATCGCGCTTTTTTAAAACTGTTTACCTTTTATTTCAGGTACGACATATAATATGTTTTTTCGGAAAATAAGGACGTAATAAAAACGATGATATGCTTTGTCCGTATTAAAATGCGAATAAGATGGTTGTTTACTTTAAAAACATTTATGAAAAATGTGCTGTCTTTATCATTTTTGAATATCTAATAAAATATAGAGAATGTGATCTTCACATCCTTTTACAAATAACATACCTGTAAATATGGTATTTGCACGCCTATTTTCACTTCTGACAGTATTTTCTATTACAACCAGAACAAATATGCACACCCTCATCTACTCGCCAAGACGGCGATATATTTGAATAGAACCTTAACTGGTATTTAAAGAAACTCTTATCTGACGTTCACAGAAACTAATTACAAACCGACAAATCTTTTATACATACTAAATCAACATTTACCACAATATTCCTTCGGGTACGTTTTTCATTAAAGTATGTGACGAAATGAACTTGTTACTGAATAAAACATGTATATACAAAGTCACTCGTCAACATAACAACTCATTTGTTTTCATTAAAATATCAATGATTTGAATACTTACTGCCGAAGTCTCGAATGTGTATTCGAATATATACATGTCACAATAGAAACAGGAAATTAACTTAAATAGTCTGATATAAAAATACATGTAACATGTTTATATGTAATTATTGGAAAGCAATATGAAGACAAACGAGAAAGCATTTTCGAAATGTTAACAAAAACAATTCTTTACAAAAACAGCAAGTCAAACTTCATGCAAAAACTATAAATTTACCTGTATTCCCCGCGAACCACCGTGGCCGCGGTGGTGCACCGCGATCGCGTTGGTCCACCGTGAGATCAATTTCCCGATAACGTCCGCGGTGCTCAACCACTGTTACCGCGATCTATCACGATGGAACCACCTTCAGACCACGGTGATTGTCCACGCTGACGAAAATTTGTCCACGGTGGGATTGTGTTTTAGGCAGAAATCGCGGTAGACGTAGTGTACTAGAATGTTATTATATTCGACCGCGAAGAACATTTACCTGGCAGTGTCACACAAATATAACACGAATATCAGAAAAAGCCTGGAGTTAATCGTGTTTAATCGTATTATTATTCAAGCGGCAATCACTTTTTGAAGAATAACTGGGGCGAAAGGACATAGGAGTATGCCCTTGTTAAACATCTAGGGATACTGCATATACAGTTTTCAGCAAACTCGTATCAAAAGTTGATGTGATGTGACACAGAAACATGCAATTCATTAGACAATCTCATACATGTATAAAACATCAAACGGTAATACCACTCCTAAACATTATTTAGCGAAACAAATTGGAACTATATGCGCATGTCCACCTAATAGAGATGCTGCACCTGGAGATACATAGACTTATGATAATACGTATTCGAAATCGAACGCAGAATGTTATTATTATTCAAATGCAATTACTCCCGGAAAAATCAACGGGGCCGTACGGCATTACAAATCGAAAATCCATTAGCAAGTGCCTTAACAATTATCAAAGGGAAATAACTCCCAAAAATACATTTGAACGGAAAGAACTGGCAACTATGCGCACGTGTACCCATTTGGGATGCTGCATATCAAGTTTCATCCAATTCGGATCATTAGTGTATTTGATCTCGCTCGGTTTCGAGCAGTAACATAGTAATAATCAAACAGCAATTACTCTCTAACTTATCATTGGACAAGAACGACCTGAACTTAATGCGTATGTCCACACTATATGGATGCTATATATCAAGTGTCACCATCACGGACGTGATTATTGGTTAATTTGTTTTTGACCCACGCAATATAAATTCTTCTAACTTATTAATCGAACGGACGGGCAAAGTCGCGATTATATGCCCTCCCTTTCGGTAGCATACACATTCACAAAATTACGCAAATTGGTGATAATTTAAAAAAAAATGTACGAATTAATCACAACTTAGGTATCCTGGTTACTAAGTGTTTTGCATGTTTACCTATTGATTTAATTATAGCTAAATTGGTAACAGTCAGAATCTATAAAATGTCATGAAGGCCGTTGAACTCTTCATCCGGTACAAACATGGGCATGCCGTAGTTCCCGTATATTGTGCAAGGTTTATGGGCGTTTTATAAAGGCAAACTCGAAATGTCAAAACCTTGTTAAATACTGTTTGCGATTCGGTTATAATGATTGAACAGTAATGCGTGAGCTGCACGTGGGCTTCGAGTTAGTGATCGAAACAAAAAACGCGCATTCAAGTCGGTATAATTACGAACGTGGCTTTGACCGTATATATTTTACACGGGCGATATGTGGATAAATCAACATATGCCTTTTTTATCCGTTTTTAAACATTTACAGTATTCAATTATTGTTTTACGCACCCGTGTTTGATATAATGGCACAAATGCAAGTATTAAAATTAATCGTATGAACGACTTAGATAATTATGGAATTGACGAACAGTTCCATAAGATCGATTTAGTACGTCGTGATATTGACTTAATAATTTGGTGGAACTCCATGGTAACTTTTAACGTTGATGGATCGGCAAAGCTCGACTATGTTAGTTGTGGTTAAAATATAACTTGCTACGTTATACTTAGGACTTAAAAGGGTGTCACCGTTGTTTTTGAATATTTTTTATATTATTTAATGTATTTCGCACTAACGTAATAGTTTTCAATGATATTAACATTTTAACATTAATTATGAATTACAATATTTTAAAATAACAGTAAGTAGCTCTATGTATTTTAGATTATTTAATTGAATTAAAATCAAACCGATAATCTGTAAAATTTACAATTGCGCACTGGATGAACTGAACAGTCGCACGTTAAGACGTGGACGTGCAAATGCTAAGACCTGCTCATACACACATAAATACACGTGTTTTTGCACATGAAGACCATAACGTGCACACGTACAGACCTAAATGGGCGCAAACAAAGACTTGTACATCGTGTTATTGTTAATCATGAAAAAACTGTAGCTTCTCAATCCAGTGGTCAAGGGTTAATTATATAAAAAAGATTCTGATATTGGTTGAATTTTCAATCCTACAACACGACGTGGCTCTCTTTAAAAGCGACATTTACACAATATTACACACCAAAAAAAATATGTCATTTGACACTAATTTTAGGTTGTTTACATATCTTTTCTTTCCATGCATACTATTTAAATCTAATATGCAATATACCTCTAAATTCTACTAAATCTTTTCTATAGCTGTCGTATGGTACTTACGGAAAGGATCATCTAAGAGCTCATGTGTACACTTATGTAGACAACATTGGAAAAGCTGGTATATGTGCCAAAATACATTCACAGGAGGACATATTACAGGCCGTAGTGCGTATTCCTTTGTCATAACGTATCTCTGGAAACACCAAATCTTGTCTGATTCCTCATGAATTTTAGTAAATGTGTTACTGGAAATAAAAATTAATTGTATTACTATTTATTTCATTTACTTATGATCGGAAATGGACGTACTACTGCGAACAATTTATATGAATTATGATAAATGCAATTATTTTCATATCTTGGCACAGCAGGCTTTTTGAGCTATTCAAATATTAATAAATACAATATCACTTGACTATTTATTTAAGAGTAAGATCTGTGTTCTATTTGTACATACCTAAAAATTGCAATAAGAAGGTTGAGAAGCAGGATATTTGAAAACAACAGGTAAACTCCCATAAGAATGGGACCAAAAAACCTGCCGGTCTCGGTTGGGCAGCGTGGACTTGTTCCGTTCGTCCAAAGGCTAGTGTCATTTCCACAATCCGTTGAATCTTTTAGAAAAAAATGTTTATAAATCGCTGTTGCTGGAATTTTGCACTGATTATATTCAACCATCAAATCATAGAGCTATTGGTTAATGATCTGTATGATAAATAATTTTATCACATTTAGCACCCTGTTTCCCATGTAATATAACCACTACAAATATTTTGATCTTACACATGTGTAATATACTTTTAAAGCGTTTTCATTGGCTTAGTTTTTGTTCGATTGACCAATCGCATTGTGTTATTTTGCTGAAATGACTTTGCAACGTCAAATGACGTCGCGAAATGTAAACAACATTCGGGATTTATCATTATGTTTGCGTAAACATGTATTTGATTTGCTCATTTTAAAGCATGTGATAAAAAAGATCTGACACTCGTTGTCATGTCATACCATATTTTATTAAACATGTCCAGGATAATCGTAAGTAAGCTCGCCAAAGGCTCGCTTACTAACAAAATTCCTGAACTCGTTAAATAAATTATGGTAGGATATGACAACTCGTTCCAGATCCTATATATATAGTATATCTAAACGGACTAGTATTATGATTATTATTATTGTTATTAATATGATGATTATTATTACTGTTGTTGTTATTATTATAATAATTATTATTATTAGTATCGTTTCTATTATTTTCATCATTATTAGTATTACCATATTTATTAGTATACTTATTATGATTGGTAGTAGTATTAGTATTATTTGCGTGAATCAAATATAGCAGGCATTTATATGCATGGTTCTACATATTTTGTCTTTTATCTACATAAAATACACAATCATCTTTATGTAAGGAATTGATGCACTCACGTCACAAATACGTTAATAACATAGAGCTCGATACATTTAATTAAGTACCTTCCATATCCTCTAGAAAGAGTTCCCCATAAAGATGCCAGTAAGGCTTCCAAGTTATTTGTCTAGCAGTTTTCCAGGTAAGTGGAGCATTGGGGTAGAGAATGGAACACGAGGCAATGGCGTAAGCCAATAAAAACACAGCCATAATTACCAAGAAATACATTAGGTCTTGTACCTAAAATTAAACAATGATATAACTGAGGGAAATCGCACTTCTGATTTGGCTATTTCATTATGCATGTAAGACTTAAAACAATAAAGTGGCCTCATGAGGACAATAGCTATTAAATTTTCTACAGCAAGTTTAGGTGTTGCATATCTCTGACAAAACCATGCAAAATTAGTGCAGAATAAACTGTTTCAATGAGTTGCGAATACCATTGGATGATAAAAAAAGTTCATATAACTCTAGAACGAGTGAAATGATAAGGTTTAATAAAAAGTTCACAAAAGTATACCACCGGTTATACTATGAATTTTGAAAATATTTGTTGTTTCGTGACAATTTTATATATCACACAGTAATTGTTTTCAAGGAACTCAAATCGACAATATTTCTCTAAACTAAATAATATGAAATGATTTGAGATCTTTAGATCAAAAGCGTGTAAAACATGTAATCAAATTAGCAACATTTATTTAATATTGCTACATGTGATGTGTATTCAGCCATGTTCACAAATTATGCACTCACCATCCGCCGAATCATAATTAGTTTCGGGCCAAGGGTTTCTCGGACAGAGAATATGTGAGCGAGTCTGAAGAAGAACGCGATAAAATCGACAGCAAGCACGACTCTGGGCCAATCATACGATGTGTCTCGAAATTGTATGAATCGCAGTCCGAATCCCAGTAAAAACATAGCGATCGTAAATAAATCGATGCAGTTCCATCCTTCCGAAAAGTAACTCTTCAATTTTCTGATTCGCTGCATACACCGAATAGCCTTCTCATAACCAGGCATATGATATATCTGATGCATCTACAACAAACAATAGGAGCGTCATTCATCGTATATGACTATGTTTATGTTCGCTCACCTGGTAAAATCAAGTCGCCATATTGTTTGAAAAAGAGGCGTGTATGAAAGTGTTAAAATCCATGTAAAAAAACAGGACGATTGTTAGTACAAACGTCTTCCTGTTTAGTGTCTTGATAATCGCAATTTTAACTAGGGCATACAAATACATGTTAACATACTTGAAATTAAAATAATTTATTTATACACAATATCAACCCAACATAATACATCCATTCAGTATAAAGGAATTTGTTTGCGATAGTGCAACGTTTTTAAATCAAACAAATACGTTCATTTCTTCCAATTTTAATGAACAGAAGCTCGTGATAACTTCATTCAAAGTACCAATGGATATATGGTTTAGTCTTGAAATTGAGTTTCTTTTTCGTGTTTCTCAAAAGCCTATGGTTCATCCATAGCGTATGCCATCATTAGCCTGTATGGCAGTCCAGCAAATGATTTTGACACTTTCACGAAACTGACAACCAATTGCTTATAACACTATCCGTCAGTGTAACCGCCCATGTTTCATGTTACCATTAACTTGTGTAACAATCCATCCATTACTTATGACACACTGAGCCTGTTTACTAATCGTCAATATATAGCGTATGTCACAATGAGTCTTTGTAACATTTTGTCCTCAACTTATGCCACATTGAGTCTTGGTAACGGTCCGTCCATAGCGTATGCCAACTTCAGCTTGTAAACACAGTCGGTCCATAGCGTATGCCACTTTCAGCCTGTATAATAATCAGTCCATATCGTATGCCAACTTCAGCCTGTGTAACAATCCGTCCATAGTGTATGCTAACTTGAGTCCATGTTGCAATCCGTCCATAGCGTATGTCACATTGAGCTGTGCAGCAGTCCGTCCATAGCGTGTGCGCCATTGAGGCTGTGTAACAGTCCGTCCATAGCGTTTGCCATCTTGAGGCTGTGTAACATTCTGTCCAGATGCGGATGGACTTTCACACATATTTTGGGTGGCATTACTTTAGATCAACAGGCTCAGTGTGCCATAAGCTATGGACGGATTATTATACAGCCTCAAGGTGGCATACGTTATGGGCGAGCATTTACACAGGCTCAGGATGGCACACGCTATTAACGTACTGTTACACCGGCTCAGGGTGGCATACTCTAACGACGGACTGTTACACAGACTTAACGTGGCATACGCTATGGACGGACTGTAACCAGACTTATGGTGGCTGACGCTATGGACGGACTGTTAAACAGGCTCAAGTTGGCATACGCTATGGACGGACTGTTACACAGTTTCAAGGTGGCATACGCTATGGAGGGACTGTTACACAGACTCAATTTGTTATAAGCTGTTGACGGACTGTTACACAGCAACAAGATGACACACGATATGGACGGACTCTTACACAGGCTCAATGTAACACACGCTGGGGACGGACTGTTACATAGGCTCATGGTGACACACGCTATGGACAGCTTTTATATAGCCTCAAGGTGACACACGCAATTGATGGACTGTTACACAGCCTCAAGATGGCAAACGCTCTTAACGGACTGTTACACAGGCTCAAGGAGACACGCGCTTTGGACGTATTGTAACATAGGCTCAAGGTGACACACGCCATGGACGGACTGTTACACAGCCTCAATATGGCATACGCTATGGACGGCCTGTTACACAGCCTCAAGGTGGCATACGCTATGGACGGACTGTTACACAGCCTTAAGGTATCACACGCTATGGACGGACTATTACACAGGCCCAAGGTGGCACTGTTACACAGGCTCAAGGTACACACGCTATAGACGGACTGTTACATAGGGTCAATGTGGCATAAGCTATGGACGGACTGTTAAACAGACTGAAGGTGGCATACGCTTTGGACGGACTGTTACACAGCCTCAAGATGACGCACGATATGGACGGACTGTTTCACAGGTTAAAGGTGACAACCGCTATGGACGGACTGTTACAGAAGATCAAGGTGACACACGCTATGAACGGACTGTTACACAGCCTCAATATGGCAAAAGCTATGGACGGACTGTTACACAGTCTCAAGGTAGCATACGCTATGGACGGACTGTTACACAGGCTCAATGTGGAATACGCTATGGATGGACTGTTAAACAGCCTGACGGTGGCATACGCTATGGATGGACTGTTTCACAGCCTCAAGATGACACACAATATGGACGGACTGTTACACAGGTTCAAGGTGGCATACGCTATGGATGGACTGTTAAACAGCCTGACGGTGGCATACGCTATGGATGGACTATTTCACAGCCTCAAGATAACGCACGATATAGACGGACTGGTACACAGGCTCAAGGTGACAAACGCTATGGAAGGAACGGTTACACAAGCTCGATGTGGCATACGCTGTGGACGGATTGCTACACAGCCTCAATGTGGCATACGCTATGGACGGACTGTTACACAGCCTCAAGGTAGCATACGCTATGGACGGACTATAATACAGCCTCAAGATGGCATACGCTTTGGATGGACTGTTTCACAGGCAAGGGTTGGAATCCGCTATGGAAAGACTGTACACAGACTCAAGATGTCATAATCTATAGACGGACTGTTACACAGGCTCAAATTTTTATACGCTATGGGCGGACTATTACACAGGCTTAAAATTTCATTCGCTATGGAAGGACTGATTAAAGGCTCAATATGGCACACTCTATGGACGGACTGTTAGACAGGCTCAAGATGACACACGCTATGGACGGACTGTTACACAGACTTAGGATGACACACGCTATTGACGGCCTGTTACACAGCCTCAAAATTTCATCCGCTATGGACGGACTGTTACACAGCCTCAAGGTGGCACACTTTATGGACGGACTGTTACACAGGCTCGAGGTGTTATAAGATTTGGACAGACTGTAACAAAGGCTCAATGCGGCATACGTAATGGACGCACTGTACACAGCCTTAATGTGGAACACGCTATGAAAGGACTGTTACACAGGCTCAACATGGCATACGCTATAAACGGACTGTTACATAGATTCAAGTTCGCGTACGCTATGGACGGGCTATTAAATAGGCCAAAGGTGGCATACGCTATGGTCGGACTGTGTTCACAGGCTAAAGGTGGCATACGCCATAGACGGACTGTTATGGACGGGCTATTAAATAGGCCAAAGGTGGCATACGCTATGGTCGGACCGTGATCACAGGCTAAAGGTGGCATAACTATAGACGGACTGTTATACAGACTTAATAAGAAATAAGTTATGGAAAAACTGTTAGACAGGCTCAAGGTGACACACGCTATGAACGGACTGTTACAAAGGCTCAAGGTGACACATGATATGGACGGACTGTTACACAGCCTAAAGGTGGCACACGCTATAGACGGACTGTAACACAGGCTCAATGTTGCATACGCTATGAACGAACTTTTACACTAACTCAAGGTTGCATACGCTATGGACGGACTAAAACATAGACTCAACGTGACAAACGCTATGGACGGACTGTTACACAGGCTCATGCTGACACACGCCATGGGCGGAATGTTACACTGGCTCAATGTGACACACGCTATTGACGGGCTGTTACACAGGTTCAATGTGTCGCACGCTATGGATGGACTGTTACACAGCTTCAAGGTGGCATACGGTATGGACGGACTGTTACATAGCCTAAAGGTGGCATACGATACGGACGGACTATAATACAGCCTCAAGATGGCATACGCTATGGATGGACTGTTTCACAGGCTCAGTATGGCATTCACTATTGAAAAGACTGTTACACAGCCTCAAGATGTCATAATCTATGGACGGACTGTTACACAGGCTTAAATTGTATACGCTATGGACGGACTATTACAAAGGCTCAAAATTCCATACACTATGAAGAGACTGTTCCAAAATCTCAAGATGACACACTCAATGGACGGACTGTTACACATGATCAAGGTGACACACGCTATGTACGGACTATTACACAGGCTCAAAATTAATTGCATCCTCTAAGGACGGACTGTTACACAGCCTCAAGGTGGAACACTTTATGGACGTACTGTTTCACAGGATCGAGGTGTTATAAGTTGTGAACAGACTTTAACAAAGGCTCAATGTGGCATACGCTATAGACGGACTGTTACACAGCCTCAAGGTGGCACACGCTATGGACGGACTTGTACACAGACTCAATGTGAAATAAGATATAAACAAACTGTTACAGAGGCTCAATCTGACACACGCTATTGACGAACTGTAACACAGCCTCAAGGTGGCACCGTTTTAGACGAGAATGGTACATCTTTTCAAGTCCTCGGAGGTTATTATAAATGTATGAGTATTGCGCTTGTTTTCCTCTGATGTGATATAAATTAAGTCGTATTCATGTATGTGAGATAGATAAAAGAATACGAATTTTAAAAGATGTACAAAAGTTTCGAATACATTTGTTGCTTTTATCTAATATAAAAACTTATGTATGAAGTCAATACACAATTGATTTCGAATTTAATAAATGTACATACTATGATGTTGAAATGTACATTTAAACATACAATTTATACAAGTGTCTTGAAACGATCTGTTGTAATAAAGGCTTTATACTTAAGACTATTTTAACCACACCGAATACACGTGTGTTGTGATGAAACATGTTTTAAGTGTGCTACAAGAATAACAATAATTTATGTAAAAATTATTAGTATTATATTTTTATTATGATTTAATGTAAGTTCATTGTTTACACATCCAATTTACATTGTTGTCCATTTTTCATTGTCATATGATACTGTCTATGAATTACCTGTCTAATTTCTTCAACCAATATGGTCAGTACCCATGTCATTAACACGAATTCCTTGGTCGATACAGTGCTCGTGAGATCAAACAGCAGCACGTAAGCGAACAGGTTCAGAAACACCAAATGCGAGATCTGTTGGTAAACAAAACAGAACCATATATTACTCGCTTATATGTATTCATTCTAAATACGATATATGCGAGTTTTATTGATACAACGACGCCGTATCACATTATGTAAATGAATGTAGATATTCAAACGTTTGACAATGGGTCAATTATTTTAGTAGAAAATAAGGTTCTTCAGCAATGGAGGTTAAAGCGATATCCGTAAAAAGGTAACATAATATATCTTCGTCAAAACGAGCTATTTAATTAGGTATATTCAAGAATCGCATGATTTAAAACTATGAACCAATAATACGTTTTTAAATCAGCTACATCAGTTACATCAGCTACAATTTGGGGGTTAAGTAAGACGATCACCCTTCTTAAAAACTGCTATATGGTAACAATATAAATATTCGTTTCCGTAAGTTGGAAATGACCGCATAGAGCGTTAAAGAATATATAAAGAAAAATGTTTCGTGTAAGTATATTTAAGTCTCCATAACATTTATTTCAACAATATTTAACTTATTTAAACGCGTTTGCATTCAGTGTTCTTGTTGCATAATACTATTTAAATTACGTTTTAAAAAATATTCCGCATACACGCGATGACTTAATAATCATTAAAAAATCGCAATTGCAAACTGGCATATTTGGATTTCATTCCGGTACGGCCTTTTTTAGAAAACTAAATTGAATGATACATTCGAATTTGAATATCCGGAAAATGTGTGTGCGGTTTGTTAATGATTGTGACATCAATGGTCGCAAATGTTGTTCATGCAAGACGGTAAATGAGTTAAAAATACCAGTCTATTATAAAGTAGTCATGTCATCCTTGCTCGAGCGAACCAATAATGTTTTATCATTTCACTTCAGTCTAGTGGTAATTGATTTTAGTTTAACTATTGTTGGAATGGTTTTGAAAGAATATGTTAATAGCCTAAACAATACGTAAATAACCATGTCGACCTATTATGTAATTGAAAATAAAATATAAAATTCAATAAAAATATAACTTATCTTCAATAATGCAGTAACTAGAGCCGTTATTTCCTATATTAGCGGTGTGATCAGTTTGTGGTCACATAACGTCATATTAATGATATTCATGCCATCAAAATGCACTTAATGGAATAACGCTCGATCAAGACTTGCCTATTTAATAAATTCATGGTACATACGCATTGAATAAAACCTCTTTTTGTTATTTCGATAATATCCATCACTCGCAAAAAAAGATTTATATGACTAATCATGAAGAAATAATACGATCAACAAATATCCTCAATTTCTCTGCATAGATATGCACTTTAAAATAAAGGTCAATATCATGACTTAGTAATCAATTATCAAATTGTATCAACCTGTTTACATATTCGATATTTCGTCATCTATGTAAAAGCAGACGACGAGGAAAACCAAGCGATACATTTCAATTTTAATAAATTGACCTCTTACAAAGCATTTGAAAAACATCAACATTTCATTTCTTAAATAAATGAAATATTGATATATGATATTAATACAATTTAATTTTGCTATCGGACGGTAATAACGATTTGCAACTGGCAATCGTTAACTCATTATTAACATTGAGCAAAACGTATAGGCTATCAATTTTTTATTTTTCAGTGCAGACTTTAGATTATAGTTTCGGTACATGAAAGGAACAACTTAGAGCAAATGACCCAAATGAATTATCAATACAGACCACGTCAATATTTATTGAATGTTTTATATCAATTTTGTATGGAACTTAAATGTTCTACATACCGTACATTTCGCGTATGATCAACAAACTTGATAACACAGATTCTCTAGTTGTTGTTGTCTTAAAAATGTTATTGTTTGCAAGAATGTCTTATCGACGTTGACATCTTTTTCGACGTTGCTGTATACGCCAGCTTTTGACCTTAGCCTGACCTTTGAAAGCGACCAATCAATTTGAATATACAATTTCCCGCTGGTAGGCCTGACACTTTTCGCAGTATAAAATGTGCAATCTACAAACATATTTCACATTATCATTATATGTTATTGAATCGACTTTCTATTTTCGGGAAGTATAGTGTATGGAAATGGATACTACAATTCGTTTAGCAACGATTTTCACTGCGTATTCAGCATGAAACAATTCTATCTCTGATCAGGTTTGAGAGATAGGACAGTTTGACGCTCAATTCTCGACATCAAACAGAGTTTGTCCCCCTTTATATTTAGAACAATGAGAGCGTTTGTACTTAAAGGCTGTGTTCTCATATTTTGTAATTACAACGATATTGCATTCTGTGCACGCATAAATATAAGATCATATTAGTATTGTCGTTCAGTAATTTTATTAACACCTTCACGAAAGTATTTAAATTGTTTTCGAAATTGACCGCTAAACACGTAAATGTTTAAAGCTTAAAACAAGCTGTAGTTCCATCAGTGGAATTTTAACCACACTTTAAGGTATCAAGGTCAGTTTGCGGTCAGTTACAGTAATCGTTAAATAAACGCTATCAGGTAAAATATGTACTTGAAGTTTATTTTGATCAGAAAGATGCTAAATACAGATATACGGCGATAATATTATGGTATGTTAATCATAGATTTTAAATGTGTTTTTAACAAAAGCATAAAAGGGACCAATTTTGTGAGAAATTTAATGAGAAATATTTATCCATTTACACCAATTAATTAAGCATGAGCACGATGATTCACGATACTATTAATAATGGAATCAAATAAGATTCGAGTTTTGCCGGCTGACCCCTATGCTTTCATGTATTTTCATGCTTCTTGTGTTTTTATATTTTGTAAATATAGACATCTGAGTAATACTATCTAATACAGCGAAATAAGCCACGAAATCTGTCGCAACAACTCGTAATAGATTTGAGTGTGATGCAAATTAGAGCTGCGCAGAAGAAAGGCATTCGCTTTTTTTAACACAAAGATATAACTTTTGATCGTTGATAACCACCGACCACATTCAACGCCGTATATCTTTTTAAAAGATACTTCTTGTTTATAATGCGCACAGTTTAAAGTGTAAGCATGGTCGCTCTTAAATACATCACAATCATGTCGACATCAATTGCATGTATCATGCATTTAGAGGCTAAACTGTTTAAGAAAGTTCAAATGTTCCTTTTGTACATTCGCACAGAGGTCTCGGTAAAAGTTTATTTCTTCCACCAAAGCAAGCGCATCATATGACCCAAAGATCCTACTTCAAAATCACTTTGCTAAGAGGTATTTTCTCAGCTTCACATGAGTATTTGGTTTTTCTATTTGTGTAATCATTTCACATGATTTGCTTTGTTTTCAATTCTATGTTTAATGTTGTTTGCAAAAATCACTTTTATAGAATTGAAATGACTGTGACTGTAATATATATATACATGTCTATGTGTTCTAAACCAGATGGTTTATAACATACCACATTGTATGCGAATTTCGTTTTTGGAGCCTGCATTTTGTTCAAGAAGAACTTGATCCTGTCTGTGTCTGAACGTTGCTCGCGAAGCTGAAACAGGATGAAACGGAAGTTGTTCAACTTAGAAAAAATTGCGAATAAGCAACGTAAGAATAGATCAAATACAATTAGAGAGTGAAATAACGGATCTTTGTTTAAAAGAAAATAATCACTCCGATCACCACTGTTTAAAACAAATAATGTTTAAAGTACATGGCAAATAAAGAGGTTTTTTGTGTACTTGAACGTATGCTATGGATCGGCTTTGTTGCAGGCCGCATGAAGCCTGTATACATGTTTGTATATTTTGTTTGTAAATCAAATTTGTCGAAACACGAGTAGAAGCATGTCGTTTCGATCGTGACATTTCATAGTGTAAACATTAAGTTTTACATAAAAACATCTTTGTTTGTTACAAAATAAAGAATTAAACATTTAGGGAAACGTCATCTAAATTGACAGTTATAATAAATTGGATTAGATGCAATATATTTGAGTATTGTTACACAGTCCCTTATACTTTTTATGTTTCTATAGAAATAGCACAGCGAATTTTTGGTATACATGCGTGATAGGTGAACAGTTGAATTAATGTTTCATGCATTGCTTTGTCGATTATAAAGGCGATATTTTAATAAACAGTTAACATTTAGCATGTATGTTTGACAAAAAGGCTATGATAAGTTACCGTATAATCATTTAACTATCCTTATGGCATTATATATACAATTACATATACAGCGTTTTACATACGCAAAGAATGCAAAAAGGTATAGCAAATACATACATATTGTACCTAAATGCATACCGTTTAAAAAGCAAACACGACTCGACGATATTCAACACGTGATAAAAATGAAGAACGTGTTCACAGAGTTTGGATTTATTTCGGTTAATGAATTAAACATTAATTTGTATTTAGTGAATTGCCTTGTTTAGCGTGTCATCCATACGTTGCCCATTCCATACATCTGAAACTAGATTGCGACATGCTTGTTGGGCCAGGAACTCCTTGTTTCTCGATTGTACGGCCAAATCTAGGCATGATTGTGTATACCAAAAAGGCATGGTCATTGTTAGATGGACGTATGTGGGTTGATCCCAATTCTGGTAGCATTCGTTAAGACAATCTATAGCCACAGTAGACCACTCGCTTCATGAAAAAGAGTATCAAATTAACGTATACATTATGTCTAATTGATATACATTGTTTCATTAATGTCAACAATTAATTTTCGAATACATAAATATGGTCATCGACACCTTAAAAAATCAACAAGAGATTTGAAAATTGGGGACAATCAACGCACATTCAGTATAATATTATGTATAAGCAAAGCAAGACAAATCCACAGGCAGCAGTATCATAAATTTGCCCCACCGGGACCCTAGCCCCCCACCCCCCCGAGCTTACCCCAGGGAGCCCAGATTTTTAAATGTACACCTATTGTGCATGGTTTGACTTTTCAACAACGAATATTGACAAAAATACAGTTTGAAAAAATAACCCTCGTATCGGTATTATATATACACAAGGTATGAAACGTACTATATGTATATTGCTGAAAGATTGTGGAACACTGGACGTGACCTTTTTCACCAAAACCACACATGTTCTCATGCGGTTGCCGACAAAATGCAACTGGATTCGTTAAAAGACAGTAAAAGCAACGTGATTACACAACTAACCGATCTCCTGCTCGGCTAATAACTTTAATATTAAATTAAATTTGACGTTCTCGCTATATGTCACTCGGTGTTTCATCTCCACATGTAAACCATTTTAATTTTATAACGCGTCATCTGGTTGGTTGTTCTCATTGTGTTGGCCAATGATATGGCGTTTTAGAACCGAGCATTCGATCGACAAAATATGACAGCAAAACACAGACATGAAGCGAGAAATCACATCCGAATACCAACATTCGTCAAGTATAGTATTTTTTGCGACATCTTAAGCTTTGCACTTTTTCTTCATTACGTATGCGTTTTCTAGCTGATCTGATCTTATTTTAGTTCACACAATTTAAAGATTGATCTTTTTGTCACCATACATCAAAGAACACAAACACGGTTTCTTTACAGCACCACTGTCCGATTGTTGACGATATGTTCAATTTTTTTTTAATTTTGTTTCGTTAACATAACAGTACAGTTCAAGCATAAAGTACGTGTCAATTAACAACAGAAGTGATGAACACTTTATTTAAGTTATAATTGCGACAGGCCATTAAAAGATATTTACCTATAAATACATTAAAAATGATATCTTGTTGCAATATATAAAAACACACTATTATCAATAATTAGTATTTAAGCTGAAATTATTTGAAAGCATGTTGTTGAGATTTAATAGCATCTGATTTCGTTATATTTATGTACTTGTCATGCAGCTTCCCACACCAAGTCATTTAAAGCTCAGCGTTGAGTATTCGGGTATGTTAGGCATAAAGAACAACGATGTTCATCATAGACCAGAAGCGTCACCATTTATGAATATCTCTGTATAAACTTTAGTCTCAATACATACTAAACGTTCATACTAATCGTAACCTGGATTTAAAGTGGTTTTCCTACATAAATGTTATATAATGACAATTTGCTTTGCATTTGCTTTTATTCTGTATGGATATGTTTTAAAACTCTACTCTTGTATTGTATTAATGTTTTTCATTTACATGCCCGGAGAAATGTTTAACTGTGGAGCAGTATAAAACCATACCTCATATTTTTTGTCATTTCGGCCATAAGTACTTTATCGTCTGTTTGCTGTTTCACTGCCAGGCATAAATTGTATGCAATGAGGGCCATGAAGAGCGGATGCTGACGATAAAATAAACAGGAAATAAAAAAAACAATGAAATATCAATCAACATATCCACAAACATTACAATAAGAACACACATTATGTGAATATATTACCATCTTGAGGCAATTTAATTTAACAGACATTTGGTAGTGATTTTAACGCACAAAAAGGCAAAGCTTTGGTGCGCACATATTAACATATTCAAACTTCTTTCGATTCTAAACAGCGATGTTATTTGCATGTAAGTTATTTTAATAAAATCAATTTCATTTGCTGATATCTTACTCTTCAAATTGAATATAAAGTCTTTAACTCGGTACATGAAGGTCACTTACAAACCGAAAAGTATCATCAGAACACGGTTGTCGCTAAAATAAACATTCGTCTCAGTACTCAAACTACCTAGGTGCCTTAGTTCCCATGCTTGTAAATATATTTAAAGTTTCATCCCTAAGGCCACACAATTGTTAAAGTTAGGCGTGACTTAAGTTAAACAAGAGCACCGCCTTGCGGGTGCAGACCGCTCATCTATTTTCTTTTCAAAGGTGAAGGGACTCTCATTTTCAATCACAAAGGAGGGAGGGGTGGAGTGAAGAGGGGTTTATAGTGTGGGGTTGTGGACATTTATTACATTATCTTCCAAAAAAGCGAAAAAAAAATAGGGGGAGGGGGGGGGGGGGGGGGGGGGTGGGGGGGTGGCGGGGGCGATGGGGGGGTATTTTTTGGGTGCGATGGTTGGACGGTATTTCAAACATAACCGTTTTAAAAAAAAAATGGGTGGGGGGGGTTATTTTGTGATGGGGGTGGTGGTAATTTGTGAGATGAGATTAAAAAAAAAAAAAAAAAAATCAAAAAAAAAATTGGGGGGGGGGTGGGGTGGGGGGGTGGCGTGGGGGTATAGTGTGAGGGTGTGGTGGTCATTTGTGAGATGATCTTAAAAAAAAAAAAATTAGGGGGGGGGGGGGAGGGCGGAGGGGGGGGGGGGGGGAGGGGGGAGGGCACGGGGGATGGTTTGGGTGGAGTCTATTGTGGTATGTCAGGTAAGAGTAGTTTCGTCAAAGTATCAATCAAATCTAATCATAAAAAAAGAAGTTATGGCAATTTAAGCAAAATTTAATAATTTGACCTTGAGAGTCAAGGTCATTCAAAGGTCAAGTTAAAATTCAACTTGCCAGGTACAGTAACCTCATGATAGCATGAAAGTATTTGAAGTTTGAAAGCAATAGCCTTGATACTTAAGAAGTAAAGTGGATCGAAACACAAAATTTAACCATATATTAAAAGTTAATAAGTCAAAAAAGGGCCATAATTCCGTAACAATGACAACCAGAGTTATGCAACTTGTCCTTTTACGGTACCCTTAGTTTGTGAGTGTTCCAAGTATGAAAGCAATATCTATGATACTTTAGGGGTAGAGTGGACCAAAACATAAATCTTAACCAAATTTTCAATTTTCTAAGTATAAAGGGCCCATAATTCCGTCCAAATGCCAGTCAGAGTTACATAACTTTGCCTGCACGGTCCCCTTATGATAGTTCATAAGTGTTGCAAGTATGAAAGCAATAGCTTTGATACTGTAGGAATAAAGTGGACTTAAACACAAAACTTAATCAAATTTTCATTTTTCTAAGTATAAAAAGGGCACATAATTCTGTCAAAATGCCAGTCAGAGTTACATTACTTTGCCTGCACAGTCCCCTTATGATAGTTAGTAAGTGTTGCAAGTATGAAAGCAATAGGTTTTCATGCTTAAGGAATAAAATGGACCTAAACACAAAACTTAACCAAAATTTTCAATTTTCTAAGTATAAAAAGGGCACATAATTCTGTCAAAATGCACGCCAGAGTTATCTTACTTTGCCTGCCCAGTCCCCTCATGATAGTAAGTAAGTGTAACAAGTTTGAATGCAATAGCATTGATACTTACTGAGAAAAGTGGACCTAAAGGCAAAACTTAACCAAAATTTTCAATTTTCTAAGTATAAAAAGGGCACATAATTCTGTCAAAATGCACGCCAGAGTTATCTAACTTTGCCTGCCCAGTCCCCTCATGATAGTAAGTAAGTGTACCAAGTTTGAATGCAATAGCATTGATACTTTCTGAGAAAAGTGGACCTAAACGCAAAACCTAACCGGACGCCAACGCGAACGTCAACGCCGACGCCGACGCCAAGGTGATGACAATAGCTCATATTTTTTTTTCAAAAAATAGATGAGCTAAAAATACATTTGGTAGACGAAAGACTTTTACTTCGATTATATATAAACGAAACCTAAAATATCGAGCTGCTGGCTCTAACGTTTGTAAAGTTTCATCACTCTAGTAGCAGTAGCAGATAAATATTAAGCTTCAGGTGCGAAAAAAGTTAACACATGTTTTTATACTTCTAAAAAGGACCATAATTCCAGTTTAACATGTCAAAAAAGAACTAAAATATTGACACGAATACAGTTGACAAGCTTGTTAAAATATATCAGCAATACGTTGGAATTGGAACACAAAACTACCGCGGGTAAAGTTAATTACGCCTTTGTAAAGTTCCTGCATAATACAGTCTCATGAAATGCTTGTTTAGAATCTATATTATAGTGTTTTTTTTTCAAATGATGTTCTTTTCACGATTTTGCTCGATAATCGATTTTAGCACAGTATTCCACTTTGCTCGGTCACGATATTCAATCCTAGCTATATATTTAATTTTTATATTTTAAATAGCCCAAATATCAAATATAAAGTTGGAAATTCGACTCTGTTTCAATTCGCAAAAGATACCCAATAACCAGCTTGGTATTCGACCCTACCTTGATATTCTCTAAATTTAGAATACCTAGTACACACCTTGGTATTCGAACCTGTCTCTTAATTCGCAAAAGTTTAAATGTCCAATACCAAGCTGAGTATTAAACCTAAGATTAATATTTGCCAAAGTTCAAATACCCAATACAGAGCAAGGAATTAGAATTTGGTTTGGC
This sequence comes from Dreissena polymorpha, assembly GCF_020536995.1. NCBI lineage: Eukaryota > Metazoa > Mollusca > Bivalvia > Myida > Dreissenidae > Dreissena > Dreissena polymorpha. The sequence continues at coordinate 1,407,391 of NC_068361.1, read as the reverse complement.
ATTCAAATCCAAATACTCAAAACCCATTACCTTGCCAACTTCAAAGACCTGGGGTAAAACACCAAACATTTACAATGACATTAAACAAATCTCCTTCCCTTATAATGTATGAATGTCAATGTGTATGTCATTTTTCCGGTTTATGGCGGGTATAATACAGATATGATCGGGCGGTATAAATATTTCAAATTCTAAGTGTCAAACATCCTAAGTAGGGACATTTGCGGTTCACCAGAGAGTTGGAATGGATAGTTTATCGGTTGATGGGATTATAAGCTCTATGGAAGATTCAGACTCAATATATGTCACGGAATACTCCATCCCCGTACAAACCCAGTTCAAATAAAGACAAATGGCGGCAGCGGATCGTCCGACGGCTTTCAAACAGTACCACGTAAACCAAAAAGGAAAAAGTGAGAAGTATTAACACAGAAAACTTCGTTCAAAAAAGACATACGACTTAAGAGGATAAACTGTTGTGTATTTTTGAAAAAAAAAAATCAAAAGTATCGAAGATAAAATATCACAGTGTTGAAGTGACTTAATGAGAGCAAACACAAATTTCAAACGTATTAACAGCAGAGTGTGTGCGTTACAACAGGTATGCAAGTGGCAATAGAAATGACCAGGCTAATGTGTTACCATTCCATTATTAGAGATGCAAGAGACATGACACTACACATATAAATATATGGCCTGCCAGAGACAATGGCGTACAATGATAGGACGTTGGTGATAAGGTTCCTTGAGAATGAGCTAGATATCGAAACAAAAGGCATGATGATATTTCGAGCACACAGACTGGGGAGAAGTAATAGTCATCTACATGATCAAAAACGGCCAATGATAGTCCGCATTCGCGATAACATTGATACAGAAACAGTTCTTTCTAGGGCATAAAAGCTGAAGAGAACTCCGTTTTGAATAGACAGGCAGTGTACAAAAGAAATAGCTAGAGCGCGAAAGGAATTGTACCTACTACATTAAGCTGTACAAGGGAGGCAGTTAAATCAAAGAGTTCAAATGAAATGCCCAGCTAGATTGTACATCAACGACCAGATTGGGTACAGCATACTCGCTACAGATAGGCTTAAACAGTGTTCGACCAGTCATACTTATGATAAAAACAGAGTGTACTCTTTCAAAACTTTGGTAGAACGTCATGAGCATGAGAATGACGGTGATGAAGCAGGAACGGATAAGGCGTTTACATTTACACATAATACAAGAGAACAGCATCGTACCACAGCAAATGCCCGCCTCGATGTAAACAATCAAGACACGGACCGCATTGAAAACACTCAAAGAGAAAGTAGGCAAAATGAGGCGGACCATAGTGAAAAAAACGACTGAAGAAAACGGCTACTTACCGGAAGGCGGTGATACGTCCAATTTAGGGACATCAAGTACGAGTGAAATTATCACAGACTGTTCGCAACAACAAACGCAAACAACGAACTACTCAGCTATAGTTAAACAGTTTACAATTGCTTGTTGTAACTCGAGCAGAAAGACAAAGCGTGTTGGACAAGTTGCGGTGCACACGGTCACAACACGCAGCCAAGAATTGGACTAGAAATAGAACAGATGTGGAGAGAACACTTTGGTCAGACTTAGTATATTAAATCTATCAAACCATCGTGTAGATATCTGCCTGATATAACTGTAGTATCGTATCATGTTATGAGTATTCAATGGTCTAAGGGAAGTAATTATGTTATACTATTATAAGGATTATTGTTAGAGTGGCATCCCATGATATGCACATGTTTAGAGGCCGATTATTAAATTGTGGAACCTTCAATGGTGTCTCGTCTGGTTTTTGTGGTTATTTTAATCTAAGTAATCGGCCTCGAGCCGGGTTTGACACTACAATAACGTTGCCTGATATATTTTTTATACCACTGTCAACAGGAAGTTCTAATATCAGTCATGTGTGAAGGATGGTCATATTACTCGAAATCAACTGTAAAGTAATCATTTTAAGTAAAATCGAATCAGATTCAACAAAACAAACAATTTGATACCAAGATGTGATATAGTATAAACACAAATCAACACAACAGAAAAACAAGAGCACCGCCTTGCGGGTGCAGACCGCTCATCTATTTTCTTTTTAAAGGTGAAGGGACTCTCATTTTCAATCACAAAGGAGGGAGGGGTGGAGTGAAGAGGGGTGTATAGTGTGGGCTTGTGGACATTTATTACATTATCTTCCAAAAAAGCGAAAAAAAAAATCGGGGGCGGGGGGGGGGGGTGGGGGGTGGGGGGGAAGGGCGATGGGGGGGGGGATTTTTTGGGTGCGATGGTTGGACGGTATTTCAAACATAACCGTTTAAAAAAAAAAATTGGGGGGGGGGGGTTGGGGTATAGTGTGAGGGTGTGGTGGTAATTTGTGAGATGATCTTAAAAAAAAATAAAAAAAATAAATAAAAAAAATAAAAAATTGGGGGGGGGGTGGGGTGGATGGGGTGGGGGTATAGTGTGAGGGTGTGGTGGTCATTTGTGAGATGATCTTAAAAAAAAATGGGGGGGAGGGGGGAGGTGGGGGGGGAGGGGGGGGGAGGGGGGGGAGGGCACGGGGGACGGTTTGGGTGGAGTCTATTGTGGTATGTCAGGTAAGGGTAGTTTCGTCAAAGTATCAATCAAATCTAATCATAAATAAAGAAGTTATGGCAATTTTAGCAAAATTTAATCATTTGACCTTGATAGTCAAGGTCATTCAAAGGTCAAGGTAAAATTCAACTTGCCAGGTACAGTAACCTCATGATAGCATGAAAGTATTTGAAGTTTGAAAGCAATAGCCTTGATACTTAAGAAGTAAAGTGGATTGAAACACAAAATTTAACCATATATTAAAAGTTACTATGTCAAAAAAGGGCCATAATTCCGTAACAATGACAACCAGAGTTATGCAACTTGTCCTTTTACTGTACCCTTATGATACTTTTTGAGTGTTCCAAGTATGAAAGCAATATCTATGATACTTTAGGGGTAAAGTGGACCAAAACATAAATCTTAACCAAATTTTCAATTTTCTAAGTATAAAGGGCCCATAATTCCGTCCAAATGCCAGTCAGAGTTACATAACTTTGCCTGCACGGTCCCCTTATGATAGTTAATAAGTGTTGCAAGTATGAAAGCAATAGCTTTGATACTGTAGGAATAAAGTGGACCTCAACACAAAACTTAATCAAATTTTCAATTTTCTAAGTATAAAAAGGGCACATAATTCTGTCAAAATGCCAGTCAGAGTTACATTTCTTTGCCTACACAGTCCCCTTATGATAGTTAGTAAGTGTTGCAAGTATGAAAGCAATAGCTTTGATGCTTAAGGAATAAAATGGACCTAAACACAAAACTTAACCAAAATTTTCAATTTTCTACGTATAAAAAGGGCACATAATTCTGTCAAAATGCATGCCAGAGTTATCTAACTTTGCCTGCCCAGTCCCCTCATGATAGTAAGTAAGTGTAACAAGTTTGAATGCAATAGCATTGATACTCACTGAGAAAAGTGGACCTAAACGCAAAACTTAACCAAAATTTTCAATTTTCTAAGTATTAAAAGGGCACATAATTCTGTCAAAATGCACGCCAGAGTTATCTTACTTTGCCTGCCCAGTCCCCTCATGATAGTAAGTAAGTGTACCAAGTTTGAATGCAATAGCATTGATACTTTCTGAGAAAAGTGGACCTAAACGCAAAACTTAACCGGACGCCAACGCCAACGCCGACGCCGACGCCAAGGTGATGACAATAGCTCATAATTTTTTTTCAAAAAATAGATGAGCTAATAACATTTTTTACAAATATATAGTGCGCCTGCTCATGACGTCATTATTAATACGTCAAACGACAAAAGTCATATTCTTTCCCGCTAAAACTGAAGCTGTTAAGCGATTTTTTTCCCATCATTTCTTTAAATTTGGGACGTAACGGTATTATACACAGAAAAACAGGTTACTGCCTGAAATTTATGTAATATATCAGGCTCGGCACGAATAAAATAGCGGCTCGTCAAGCCTCGCTGTAATATTATTCTAAGCCTTGCCTGATATATTACAAAACGTGCAGGCAGTAACCTGTTATTCTATGCGTACATGGACTAGTTGGGAAACGGAACGATCAATTACAGTCGATTGGAATGAGAGAACTGTTTGCAAAAACATGTCATTTTGTTATTTACTGAAACATGGTCGAATAAACTGCACAATTACTCTGTAGATGGGTTTTATTTGTATATATTAAACAGAAGTTTTAAATGAAATGGCCCCAAACGAGATAGTGGTGGGATAATTACCTTATCTCTGATCCATTAAAAAGCGATGCTAATTTTTTGGAAAAATAACGATTGTTTTATGTTGACTAAATTAAAAGGCCATTTGTTTAAAAGCAAGAGCGGTGTTTTACACTGTTTAACGTATAATATGCCATAAGTAAATAGTAGAAAAATGTTTTTTAATGAAAGCATAATTGATTTGATTTTAAAGTGATATTAGACGCATTTTGCACTGTTGAATTGAGCTGAAATGAATAAACAGGTCAAAAGAGTTAGTTAAAATGTGGTAACTGACCAATTATCTGCAACTCATCTTGCTACAAGTTTTTTTTATAAGAAATACATATTATATTCGATATTTTACATGACTCACCCAGTCCTCTAATCGAAATGATCCGTAAAACAAAATTGTGTCGTTATGTCGTATGAACGAATCTGCACTAAAACTAAATTTAGATTAACATCGTACATCGAATCATTTATGTGGTCAGTTGTCAAAACAAAAGTACGATTGATATTCAAATGCAATATTTTCTCTTTCCGGGGTATTGTATATTAAGTGAAAACACCAAAAATAAACAACGGTTGCAATAGACACCTATAAACTGTTAGATGCCCATAATATCACTTTAAACGATATGATTCGATTGCAATGTAATTTTGATAACAATTGTGCGTGTATTGCTTGTGGTGACATTAATTCAAGAATTAGTAGTAAACCTGATTATGTCGAAAATGATGATTTATAACGTTTCGATTTATTACCAGATGATTATGTTGATTATTTTATCTTGGATAAGTCAAGATAAAAATGTAGAAGAAAATGGTAAATGTTTAATTGATTTTTGTAAAATGTCTGGTTTAAAAGTGTCCAATTGTAGAGTAGGAATAGAAAGTCAAATAGGAAAGTTTTCTTGTGTAACGAGTCGAGGATCGAGTGTTATTGATCTGGTTATGTTTACGCCGTTGTGATTGCCACGTATTGATCAGTTTGAAGTACTTGACCGAATTTATTATCTGACCACTTTGTGGTACAATTTCACATGACCTGTGTTAAAAATATTGTTGTGAAATGGCTTTGTTTTACCTTACATCACCTGATATATGCAGTTGAGGCCAGTCCGTCACGTTAGTCGTATTTGTAGACGTACTCAGGCGTAGATAGACGTAAACCGTAGCATATATAGGATACTGTATCAGGTAAACTAATATCTATATTTATCTTCACCTGCTCACTCTCCTTTGTTATGTTTAATGCCCCTCTAGCGCTGACCAATCGTATGTATATAACTTAAATCGATGATGATATGCCTTTGATGTTGTATGCATAGATGACAAGCATTCTTGTTATTCATAAATATTTATTATTTAAATATATATTTGCAGGTAATTGCGTACCAAGTTGCTTTAGTAACAGTGTTTTATAGTTCTGTATGTTTTGAGCCAGTTCCATATTGTATGTTATGCTTGTAACCTGTAAGTTAGATTGATTTACCTGTGCGACCTTTATTTCAAGTATTTATAACATCCGTTGTCGCCATTGTTATTTATGTTTACATTGTTTACATTGTCGTCAGGTATGGATACGAATAGGAATCAATCGATGATGATATGCCTTTGATGTTGTATGCATAGATGACCATCATTATTGTTATTCATAAATATATATTATTTAAAGATATATTTGCAGTCTGCTGTCTTTTACCTGTCGTTAGACCAGCTTAGAAACCAATTGCAACCTCAGAAACCCATAACACCAAATACTTCTGGACTATAACAGTACACAACTGTTACATTTTAAGAATGCATGAACTATTCAATCTTTGATTAATATATGTAATGATATTGATCTTAGTTCGGCGTCATTAGATAATTGTTTATAAAATGTTTGTTTTGTTATTGATAATGTTTGTTAACCTTTTTTCAAGAAGACCATAAACCCTTAAGCTAGAGGTAAATATCGCGAACATACATATAATCGAGTGTCAAAGGGCAAAATCTAAATTCTATAATAACTTGAACATATATAGAAAGGATAAGTCGGATGAAAATAGAAGTTTTGATGGTTCAATCCCGGAGCAACTATAATGTTAAGTTAAAAAAATAATATAATTATGATGCAGAGCAGACAAAGATTGAGAACATACTCGATTTTTAGATGCAAAAAAATATTGGAAGTTATTAAAGGGATCGGTAAAGCCTTGCAAGTCAGATAACGTCGGACAGAATAGATGAAATTAAATTTTTATTTTAAAGGATACATTGTAGAAATAGTGAATAGTTTTACAAACCTAAGTATTATATTTAACTCTGGAGGTTCTTTTTCATAAACATATTACGCATTTGCAGGACATACTCTTAAAGCAATATACAAGGTGAAAACAGATTTAGTTAAATACCAGAATATATCAGCTAATTATAGACTTGAGCTTTTTTGTAAACTTATTGAGCCTATTCAAAGCTATGGCTGTTGAGTATGGGGGTTAAAATTATAGTGTTCAGATTGATATGATACATATACGATGCTGTAAACAACTGTCAGGTGTTAGGTTGCAAACACACAATGATTGTTTATGGGGCAGTGGGACGTGTGCCGTTAATACATAAACGTACCATCTGTGTTTATAGTAGTGGTTTAAAATATTACAAGCTTGTCAAGTATATACACATCATTTATGATATGCTATAAAATGATCTTGATATATACCCAGAAAAAAGTATTGTTTCAAATCCCTCAAGGAATTATTATACAGATTAGGATTTAGCGAAGTATGTTTTTTAAGGGGTAGGAGATATTAATATATTTTTATCCATAGCTTAACAACGAATATCTGATAAGTTTTTGCAAACCTGGTCAAGTGAAATGCAAAACACGACCAGAGGTAGAAGTTATAACCTTTACAGTAGCTTTAAGTTCTTTCATATTTACATGTAGTAAATGTTTCACAATTTGGAATTGTGTTAACACGTTTTAACGTGATAACAGACTTGAAGTGGAAGCAGGAAAGACGACACAAGATTGAAAAGACATCGTTTCAAAACAGAAAATGCAAACACTGTAACGTTCTTAAAAACACTTTTCATTTTTTACTAGAATGTCCAATGTTTTTTTATTTACGTAAGAAGGATATAAACAAATGTTACTGGAGGAACACAAACATGATCAAGTTTATTGAACTCTTACAGACTGACAATGAACAAAATGTACGAAATCTATCTATTTTTTTTAAAGCTTTTAAATTAAGAGCTGCCTTATATTATCAATTGTTTCTCTCCATGTACTTACATTTTATATTTATTTAATATTAAAATACAAAATACGATAATGTGTAAACAATTGTTTGTGTTAAGACTTTCATCTAGGTTATATTTAAAAGTGTGTACGTCATTTACCATCTGTGTATATATTTTGTCGTAATATGTTTCTTCTCACGGGCTTAAAGCCTAATGTATGTTGAAATAAACTCTTAAATTCTATGATGAGCTCGTTCAAATTGGGTCTGTAAATGCCGAATTAATCTCGTAATAAAATCTAACGTATACATAACCACAGGCAAAGTTGATCAATTAACCTTCGCAAGTCATTTTATTTGAAACACCAGTTAAGTCAATCCGATTCATCTGTTAATATACTTCATTACATCATGAGATTTGGTTATTGTACAAGAAATAGTTTTTCTAAGAATACTTATTATGTAATAAATCCGTTCATTTAACATATTAAAATGAACATTAAGAGTTACAAGTGCACACTTACTTTTCCGTCACACTTGTCCGTCACACATTCGTGTTAAAAATAATAAAGGGAAACAGAGAATGTGGCTTTGCCATATAAAGAAGGAAGACAGCAATGGATCAAGGCTAATAAATCGAATTGCTACTACTATTACTGCTACTGCTACTGCTGCTGCTGGCTAAGAATATTATATAAGTTGTTATTATATTACCATATGATAATTTCATATAATAATTAGAATTAAATATGCGTAAATAATGCTTCTCTTTTTGAATAATATCATTTAATCACAGAATTGCCATTTTTCCTTACTTAATTTTATGGGTTTTTTGTGTCCTGTTAACAGGACACTAGTCTAGGACTAAATGTTTTCTATTTATTGATTACGTTTGTTATTGAAAGTGTCATTGTTCCTTGCAGACGTTTTAACTTATATGAGGTGTTATCGATGCTTGAAGATGACAAAACATTGCAAAAAGATGATATTTATATCAATCCTCCTGTTGATGATGTCACTGATCAGGACAAAAGGGAAGGAGATAGAAATGTTGACATAAATAACCTGCCTGACCAAACTGAATGCACACGCTTCTTTGACAATTATAAGGCCAGATGGACGTAGTACGGTTGGAGACGAAGACGACCAGGCAAGGGTTGAATTATAATAATAATAATGCTGCTGCTGATGATGATCATGATGATGAAAATTAAATGTTATAATAAGACAGTAAGAATAAATAATTATTTTACCATGTCTCTTTATAGTTATAAATTACTGTTGCCATATAAAAGATAAATGTTCGAAGTGTTCATAATTACATAATAATAAAATAGAACAATCTGTCCTCTTTCGTAGAATGAGTCATCAGAAGACACATAAGGTTCCGACACAGATTCCAATGGGGTTCCAGAAAATATTCCGCTTGCTGAACAATCGAGAGAAAAACGTCCAACAATACGAGTTGCGCTAAGAGAACCGCAGCGCGCACAGAGGGCAAAACGCCCTGTTCCAACAAAACGGACATGGGAACAGAAAACATATCTACTCAACAACAGTCAAATCGATTTGTATGGCGTGATGAGGTTCCGGACACTGAAAGGCTTCCACAAACTCCCGATGGGAATTTTTCAGCTTTTCTTTGATGCAGACGTAATAGATCTGATTGTTGAGCATAGCAAGACATATGCCGGGTTAAGAGGAAATCATAATTTTACGGTATCTCCAGATGAAGAAATAATATGGATCTTCGAAACGAAACAATCACATATGCTATGACAAGAAACCGATTTGACCAAATGATGAAATACTTACATGTCTTCGACAACAATCATTAGGATCAAGAGGGCACATTCTGCAAAGTAAGACCCCTCCTTGCTTTACGCAAAGAGCGTTTCCTTATATATTTTCGCCGCGAAAAAACCTGTCCGATGTCGAATCAATGATTCCTTACTTTGGAAGACATGGCGCTTAACAATTTATTCGCGGAAAGCCTGTAGGATTTGGCTATAAAATGTGGGCTTTGACAACGCCTCTTACTATGTTCTACAGTTCGAACCCTATCAAAGGACAATTGGTTACCACTTGACGTTTAATAATTTGTTTACGGCTCTTCGGCTTGCGGAGTAGTTATCAAGACTTGGTATTGCTTACACAGGGACCATACGAGCTAATCGGATAGAAAATTGCCCTGTTCGTGCAGTAAATGAGATGCAATAAACACCTAGAAGGACATATGATTATGCATACGACGAAAGTAATGGATTGATAGTTATTCGGTGGAACGACAATAGCATTGTCAATGTTGTTTCCCATCATCACGGAGTTGCTCCAGTTCAGGCAGCCTCGAGATGGTCCAGGGCAGAAAGACAAAGGATTCAGATCAACTAACCTTTTGCAATTACCCACTATAACAGGACCATGGGAAGAATCAACCGCATGGACCAGAACGTAGGCATAAACCGGGTTTGAATCAGATCGAAGAAATGGTGGCGGCCAGTATTTGAGTACTCTCTGGATTTAGCGGTTCAGCAAACTTGGCACGTGAACAGAGCAACATCAGCTAAACCTGCTTGGAATCCGTTGAGCTATTGTCAAGGTGTTCCTTGCATGTGGACAGCAACGGGCAAATAGAGGTAGACCTAAAAGCCGCAGTACTGCACTTCAAAGACAGGTTCTCGACAACTTACAGTTGGATAGAACGGATCATTATGCTACCCAATCAAAGCAACGACGCTGTGCTCTCTGTTCGAAACACTGCAACAGATCTTGTACCAAGTGTTATGTCGGGCTCAATCGCAAATGCTTTATAGAGTTCCATACACTATAATAATGGCGTTTTTTAAAACATTCATGTCACGTGTGTAAGTAAAAACTCTTGACTGTGGCAAATGTGAAACGACTTTCAGATGTTGCTAGTGCCTAGTGTCTTGTTTAAAGGACAACAGTTACAAATAATGTGGGCATACGTTATTCAGTTGTTTGCATTCAATATAAAGGATAAATATATGTTTTGTGTTAATGCACACATAATTTGCTGCTTTGAGCTATTGACAACATTTGTGCCTACTGTCCTATTTTCAGGACAACAGTAAAAATGTATAGTCTGTACATACAATGTGTTTATTTTCTGTATGAAGTGTGAATTTCTTCATTTCTTTTTCTTTTTTCATCAATTGTGTCAAAAAATGAAAAAGCAATTTAGGCATATATGGGTTAATAAAACGAGTAAACGAAATCAATTCCGAAAACTGTAAATGGGATCTGACCTGTGCACCTCTTACAAATACCCCAGAACATGTGCTCGCCCCTATCGATATAAATAAATGTAAAAACATGTAAAATCGCCGAACTTTGACATGCCTGCGCTGACTATGTTTGATAAGCAAGGGAACATTCAAAAACAATAAATAGTTTATAAAGACAATTGCTCAACGTTAGAAACCCCATTTAGTCGGTGCCCTTTGTCCCTTTGGATTCTTCTCACTGGAACTTTAAATAAATTTTAACTTTAACTAAATTTACTATTAAGAATATAGATATGTACAAGCGGGTGGAAAGTTCAATATGCCGTTTATGTAACGGTCAACACACGCATTTAAGTGATAATCTTAAACCAACACACACACAATTGTATGTATTCAATAATTAATAAAATACATTTCGAAATTTCAATAAATTATGCTCGATCTGGCAAGCACTGCTGTCAGGTGTATTTAAATAACATTATTCTAGGTAAATGTATAAGCAATTATTTACCTTCGTTTTTTTCCAGAGTCTGTTCGCCATGTCGTGTTTACGCGACAATAAAGTCAAAATAAACATGTACTCCCAGTATGGCAATATATCTTTAGTATGCAGCTGTTTCTCCTCTGAGTATGTCGCAGGTAACCAGGCTTTTGGGCCTAAAAATAAATTTCAGAGAATACACTGGTATTGACATGATTTTAATGGAAGAATAAATTTATTACTATGCTAATGCATATCGTTTAAAATAAGTATCGTATGCAGTCGATTTAAAGTATGTGATAATAAACATTAATAAAATATATTTGTTTTCGACACCAGGCAATTGTTACAACATGTCACCCAGTTGTGTACAATAAACTGTTTTTGAGGTGGTTAATGACACTATGATGAAATAAGTTTTTTTATTACAACACACATAGCTGAAAGTTTGCACAAAACGCTTTGTTCCGCTGATTGATAAAAAGAGGTCACACATTTTGTGTCAATACATTACGCTCTAGTAAAATCTATGTTGCCACTGAAAAATCTAAACATAAATATTACATAGAGGTATAACTGAAACGTTACACAATCTTAAAAAATGTTTTACTAGTCGACTAACAGAACTAAATATAATATATGTTTACATAGTTTGTATAGTTATTCATAATATAGTGTAAATAAATACTAACGCAGTGGTATTATGCATTCCGAACAATCCATCAAATCAATTAGCTATTAGTTTACTCCTTCTTTCGCTGTAATAAGCAAACCTCAGTCATGTTGGATAAACAACAACAGAACACATTCTTAAAGAACAGGTAAACGGAATATATTTGTTAAATGCTTGTTGATAATGAACAAATACTCGTTTTATGGATTCATATTCATATGTTGGAACGATATCTGGTTGTACCCTATCAAGGTCAACATCTGGGCAAACAATATATCTGGATTCTATGTCAGAGCTCTTAACAAACCCTTATGTTCCACATGTTATAAAGAATATCGATCTTAGGAGAAAACCCGAACAAACCACATTTTAGACTAATAGATGTCACTAACAGCTCACCGTACATTAAATTGCAGACAACAATGTAACAGTTCTAAATTGGCCTTGCAATAGACCGTATTTTAACCTAATTGAACACGTTTGGGGTGTCATGATAGGCTGACTTAACCGGATATTCCGTCCACGATTAATGCTATAAAGTACGAGGCCATCAATTTTTTGGAAAATATGAACCATCATTGTATAGGGCATTTAAAAAGCAGCATTACATCACTATTGACGCTTGTTTCTTAGAGGATTCACACAACACTGTGTTTTTAATTGTTGTTTATCAAGATCATGCGTAAGAACGTGTGCATACAATAACATAAAACTTCATTTTGGTTTATATTCTTCGAAAGTTACTACTCGCAATAATTTTAGGAATACTGTAGTTTTCCTCCCGTTCATAAGAAGCAGCCTATTGAGTATTTAACTTAATTTCTCTACAATCAATACATATTATAGAGGGGCTTCATTTATCAAGGTTTATTTCAACTCCAATTTAAACAAACTGATTTTTTAAATAGTTGAACACACGTTAATGCGTTCTTTAAACCAATAAATAATTATAAAAAATGTGTCCTCAAACTAATTACATTTCTTAATCACACTTTGCGTCTAAAGGGTCATCTATATCTCTCGCTGAATTGAGCATTCTCGCGATTGTGACAATATTGGGTGACACATAATACAAAGGCAGATTCTGGTAAGGTGTAACCTCTAAAAAGGACCAGTTTGAATTGCTTTTACTCTTTTATTTTTTAGAAAGAATCAAAACGTGATCCTGTTACTATTACATGACGGAGCTAAGTTCAAGGCTAGTCATGTCGTAAAAAGGCCTAAACCACGAATGGATTGACCCATGCTTTAATCATTTTAATGTTTTATGAGATGCAGTATGTTTTGTCCTGTATTCTATAGACAACTGCTTACTTTTCGCATACAAGAGCACAAGTTTTTTTTTCAATTATCTCCTTAAATGTGTCTAGCTTTTTTTATTTTTTATCCATGTATATTGAACAATGCGCATCAATTTATTTTGCACTAGTGTTGTAGAGAAATTCCAAATAAACGGTGTTTTTTTATTACATGGTAAAATTGCATTCGTCTACTAAACTGATAGCAGTTTGTCAAAATGTTATTTTGGCCTGATGAGCATAGTACCAAATCCGACCAAAAAAAGATTAAATCGTATCTTGTTTAAAAGCTTCGTCTTTAGTCGGTGTTTCCAGATATCTCGGAAGTTTAAAGTGTGGTATTTAAAGGAGAAACTGACGTTTGTCAATATTGTCAAATGAAAGCCCATACTTAACACCCAAATAGATCATTTCCCGAAACCATCCGAATTTTCAAATGGTTTAAATTGGTTTTCATTTTTGAGTGTCTTTTGTCTAAACAATCTTTATTTCAGTAGCTTTTGTATGCAAAAATGCTATTTGAAATGCATGCCTATAAATACTCTTCATGTTTAAAATGTTTTGGCTTTAAACATAATAAAACATAATTTTGCTTTTAAACAGCACTTGAATTTTCTAATTATAACTAACTGCGTTTTAACTAAATAACGAAGTACAGTTTATGATCAACTTATATTGATTTTTCTTAGTATCACTAAATCCATGTTAATTTCATTAACACAATCGGTTTTTGATAAGCCAACCGACAAATCGAAAACATGAGGTAATCAAATTCCAAACCAATACTATTTGTCTGTTTCTTTTGTAAACATTACATCCACTTGCCGTCGTTGGTGTTGGTGGGAAGCGAAAAGGTCTAGGTAACCTACGCTCTATGGACCCATAATGAACGATATAGAGCGTATTTTCTAGTTTCGCTTCGTTCGCCCGAAACTTAATATATGAAAAGTATTCAGAGATTATTTTAAAAAGCCGAATAGTGGTTGGCATCAGTATCTCATCACACCGTGTTGATTGTTACCGATTTACTTAGATACTGTGATGTTTCTGAAAATTGTATATATTATCATTAGTTCGACAAAACTTCCATTAAAAATACAATTCCATAAACAATTTCGATTTGTTAAATTTAATGGCAGTGCGAATGGAAAATATATAACAAGCAAGATGATGTAATGATTATATCAGTTTACATATTTTACTTTTAGTATGTATGCTCACTTAAGGTTTCTATTTCATTTTATTAAACCTTGTGATTAACAAGACGTTTGGCGATGCTATTTGAATGAAGAACGCCTTCTTACCTCTTAAAGATACATTACATAATATCGATGTTTTTAGATAAATTATGTCTGTCCAATAAATGAATTATACTTCGCAAATATGAATTGTTAAATGGGTGTGAGCTATGTTAACAATGTATTAAAAACTAAACCATTTGTACAACTAGTATATACTTAATATCATTTTTTATTTAAGGTTACACTTTGCATTATTAGTTCAAACATATTTACAATTGCACTTAAATTATATGCAACCGGTTTTGTTTATGTGTTTTAATATAATTGAAATAATATAACAAATGTGTCTTGGTTGTGTAACAGTGTGTTTCATTTAGTATAAATAAACGTGACAATAAACACTTATATACGTTATGTTCAAGAATAAGTATTGTATACAATTGATATTATGGGCATGTTTCACTGTTGAGTTGAGCTAAACAGAATCTACAGGTCAAAAGAGTCAGTTAAAATGTGGTTACTGACCAGTTATCTGCAACTCATCTTGCTACCAGTTGTTTATAAAAATATATTTTATATTCGATATTTTACATGACTCACCCAGTCCTCTAAGCCGAAATGATCCGTAAAACAAAATTGTGTCTTTGTGTCGTATAAACGAATCTGCACTAAAAATAAATTTAGGTTCAAATCGTACATGCATGATCAGTTGTCAAACGAAAGTGCGGTTGATATTCAAATGCAATATTTTTCTAGTTCTTGGATATTGTTTTAGTATGTTGATGCTGCATTAACAAATATAAGTGTATATAAAGTGAAAACACAAAAAATAAACAACGGTTGCGATAGACACCTATAAACTGTTAGATGTCCATAATATCACTATAAACAAAACGTTTCTTGAATGTATATTATCATGCAAAATATTGTTCTGATCAGTACTATAGAATAAAAAAGTAGCATGACTCCTGATCATCAGTTGGTATAGTAATCGGTTAACTTAAAGTATATTAAAACAACGGTTGACGTGGCATCGAGAAATATAAGTGTGTGTGTGTGTGTTCGCCAGTAGTGGAATCGACGAGGTCCATTCTAGACATATAACACAAGGATTGCTGTGACTGGATTTTTATGTTTGCGCGCAGATGATGGCTGCTAAGGCCGATCTTGGTACAGCACGTTGTTGTACAAATGGGAAATGTGATGAGTCTCTTCGGCAGTTGTTCTATTCACCTCACACGTCTTGGCGCCTTTGTAGATGGAAGAGCGTCAGTGGGTGCAATCAATTGCGCATTGTTTCCAAGTGTCAGGCTTTCATTGAGGCTTTGATTGTGTATTCAAAGCGTTTTGTTTTTGGGACCGCTGTTCATGCTGCAGCCTTCCAGAGAAAAATATTTTGGCAGCGTCTCGTCAGGCTTCGTTCCCAGCCCAGGCAGACCTTCCTTACTCAATACCTCTGTGTATTGAGTCTGCCAACCTTCCTGAAGGAATGGAAAAACTTCCTGCGACTTGTGTGATAATGGTTCCGTTTCCTGTCATAGGGTTGACATACTTTTCATGTTTCACTGTTATGGTTCACTTAAGACTTTCTAGTCGAGGCCTTATTGAAGATTTCTGTGTGCTGATCGTAAGACAAAAAATACGCAGGTCCAAGAAAACACGTCAACACAGCATTGCATATCGGCTTCTGAGACAGCGTTAAGGGCACAATCAACAGTAAATAGCATATCTATGATAATGTCTGTCCTGACCTTGGTTTTTGCCTGGAGCCTCCAAAGGTTGAACAGTTTAACAATCTATGCGGTATCTCAGATTGACACCAACATCCTGGCTTCTAAAAGCGTCCGTGAGCATGGCGGAAAACATGATGCTGAACAGTGTCGGGGCCAGGACGCAGACTTTCTCGACCCCATTTGTAACAGGAAATGGGTAAGATGACACTCCGCTGCCCGGGACTCTTGTCTTCATCCCTTCGTGGAATTATTGTAGCAGTTCAATACATTTCATTGGGCATCCGTACTTGTCAATGATCTTCAACTGACCTTGTATGTTTACAGTATCAAAAACCTTTGTCAGGTCGACATAGGTGGAGAACAGATCAGTGTTCTGTGCATGCCACTTTTCTTAGAACTGCCTGGCAGCAAACTCCATGTCGATGGTTTCTCGTTTCTTTCGGAATCCAGAATGATTTTAAGGTAGGAGTTAATATTCAAGGTGAGCAATCAGGCGAATAAGCAAGATACTTGCAAGGATTTCCCCTGCAACAGGGAGAAGGGATATGCCTCTGTGGTTGTCGCAGACCTGTGTGTTTCCGTTGCGCTTGCACACACGCATTAGTTAAGCGTCTTTGAATGCCTGGGAAATCGTCTCTTGCTCCCACTTAAGAAAAAAAAATATGTTGGAGCCTGGCAGTAATGGCTTTCCCGCCCTCCTTGTAGACCACATCTGGGATGGCGTCAGTACCCGGCGGAGTGCAATTGGAAAGTAGGCGTATAGCGCTCTGGGCCTCAAGCATGGTGGGAGGGTCATCCGGTCCCTCGTGGATGGCCACTTGGTGAGACGATTTATGGCATCATGATTGATGCTGAGAGGGAAGTTCAGTATGTTTTCAAAATGCTTTACCCACCTTTCCGTGATTTTCTCTTTATCTGCAATGAGAGTGTTCCTTTTGAACTTAGGAGGGGGGTTGATCCTGAAGATGTGCGGCTGTACACATCTTTCAGGGCGTTGTAGACTTTCGTATAATCGCGCTTTTTGTAATAATCTTGGACATCGTCGGCTTTTTGGCTGAGCAAAGCAACCTGCATCTGACGATGTTTGTGTTGAACAGTTCTGTGTATGTTGTTGAACACGTGTAACTTTGCTTTGAACTTGGGGTAACTGATGTAAGCTTGGTGCAGTTGATGTTCCTCATTCAATTAATGCTTAATTCCCTTGAAGTTCTTTGAAGTTCTTCGAAGTTCTCCTCAAACCAGTCGATATGTTTCGTGGTTTGGAGCTCGATGTTTTTTGTGTTTTTTTAATGTTTTTTTCCCTTTCTATATATTTAATTAACCTCGTAAATCGGTATGCGGGGGTCGAGAACATCCCCATGTACATCAACATATATTTATATATATATATATATATATATATATATATATATATATATATATATATATATATATATATATATATATCTCTCTCTCTCTCTCTCTCTATATATATATATATATATATATATATGTATATATATATATATATATATATATATATATATATATATATATATATATATATATATATAATTTTGCATGGTAGAGAAGTGCTTATAACTGCATACTAAAACTACTGTCATAAAAGCAGTTCATGTATACCATTTAAAGTATTAAATATACGTCTAAATTATGCAGGTCCCCATGCAAACTTTACAGTATTGCTTAGTAGCCAAGTGCTCGCAGTTAAATAATAAGAGTAATAAAATAATTGCATAAAAGCAATATACTACTTGCTACATGTAGTGAAATTAACAATAAAAGGGATAAATTATGCAAGTCACACTTTTCTAACGATATATACTTAGCAATGTACCCCAATCTTTATTTGAGGTTATATCGATAGAATCTAGATTGCAGATGACATTCATTTCCTTTAAAGTATTATACCGGATAGCAAAATATGATTTTGCTGCGATAACGGTGGGTATTTTTTATGCATTTTACAGTATGTATACATTTGTTTGTGACAAGGAATGTAAGATTGAGAGGAACTCTTTTATTTTTAATGTTATAACATAAACGATGGCGCAGTTATAAAGTCGGTGAATACCTCAAATCCTTCGGACAGTTTTGCAATAAAAAAATTAACATGCCTTCATTCTTAAAAATGTTCTCGATTAATGCCGGTATACAGAAAGAGCATTATGCATATGCTAGATAATTGATTTTATTCACAAAATAGTTTCAACAAATAATTATGTGTATAACTTTATACTGTAACAATTGTAGTGATGAATTTGTGGTTATAGAAAATGGCATTCCGAAAATATGGATCCAGTCTTTTGATTCCATTGTTTCAAAGGTGCTCAGCAATTTTGACATACATGTAGGTAAAGTGTTGTTTGTTGTAATAACATTATACATGGGCTGAGTACCTTTTTGATATTTTATAATGGATATCACTTGTAGGGGAACGAACGGCATAACAAAGTCAAGATTGTTTACACCAGAAATTGTATTTAGAGCGTTTTTTTTTCCCAAACAAACCATATTTCTTTAAGTACCTAGTTACTACATTAGCAATACCTGTATAATGCAAGTGGTTTGGATAGAATTTTTTTATCAAATCATATATACAATGCTCACCATTTTCAAACCATGTTTCGAGGAAAACACTTAATTACTAATAGATTTATCTGGATTATAAAACACTGGGGTTTGTAATATGAACTTTGTGTTTCATCATTCCGCTTTGCGGAAATCGACAAGTGATTTTAAAGTGCCCTTCCAAAAAGCATTGTTTGTTTTATGTATCAGGTTTCCCAGATAGTAAACACCACAATTGTAAAGGTTTTTGGGTATCTATTATCATTTTTGCAATGTTTATCCATTGACTATTTCCCGTGATGAACCTTTGTGTCCAGGAACATTTCAGAGCCATTATAAAAGAAAAGATGTCGATTATATTAAGGCCCCTTCAGAATATTCTTTAATAAGTATCTTTTTGTTAAATTTGAAACTCTCATTCCACAAAAAGTAAAAAAAAGTCATTTAGTTCTATCGACATTCTATGTGTGGATTTGGAAGTGAAACAAACACGTGGGTAAGGACTGGTAAAACAACGGTTTTACTTACTAGTTTCCTACCAATTTGAGTCAGAAGCAAAGTTTCGTTTTAGTTGTGATATTTGTGAGGAAACAGTAATACTGAACACTTACCATGCTCTAAAATAGCCATTATATGCATTTTCGACGATTTAAAAACATGAAAATTATAAAGCGTTGCAACGCGAAACGAATGAATAATTTGGAGATTTCTGTTGTTGTCGTTATCTTTTTTGAAACTACGAGGATTGCTTATATAAAGTATAAAATACATTTTTCATTGTATCAGGAAGGATAACCGAGTGGTCTAAGTGGTAGACGTTTTACTCCAGGACTCCAGGAGTCAGTGGTTTGAGCCCTGCTGAAGGTTACTTTTTGTTCTTTTTAAAATTGTATTCTTGATTGTTTACTCGAGCTGTTTAGATCCAATGTTTACATTTATCAATATTAAGCATTCAATGACATACTTCAAAACATGCCAAAATCTGTAAAAAGGCCTCTTTAAACTATAAAAATCAGCATCAATAATGGTACTGTCAGTATTTCAATACAGTTTTTTTTTATAAAACAAAGCGGTTTTATTCTTAATATCAACCCTATTATCTAAAAAAGGTCACTCATAAAGTTGTTCAGCTAGTGCTAGTTTTTGCTGAACAGTTATAGTTTTCAAGGTTGCTGAAAAGTTTTGATGGGTTTTCTCCGAATTGTATCCATTCGGCTCGCGATCTTATTATGACAGTTTTTTAATTCATCAATAATCTTCGATTCGTTCTTCTCAATGTTTATCGTCTACAATAAGGATATAGAATCCTGAGAGGATCCGTTAGAACACGATCATCCATAGTTTTGTAATATAAAATATCAGGCATTTGTATTATTAATTGCTCTATAGTTATGATAATCATTATTCGGGTCTAGTACCAAATTATTGTCGCCGTAAATTAAGTAGGAGTCGTTTTCTATTTAATCAATAATATAAAAAATATTGGTAAAAATTTGTAAGTAGATGCCAGTGTGAGCCTTGTTTCACCAATATTCAAATCCTTAATGCGGCTGAATGTGAATATTCAGCTTGGTTATGATCAGACGGCGTCATTCCAGCATTCGGCACCGCCCCTGGACTTGGTCATTCGTGCACCCTGCCTGTCCCACTTTCTCACGACAACAAGTAAATAATTTGCACGTGCTTTGAGCGATGATGCATCAATGACGTTCGGTTACGGGGAGGGAGGCGGAAGATCGTGTTTTTTATCAGCAGTTCATGTTCAGTGCATGTCTGGAGCAAAAGAAGACAATTGCTGTTGCAGTGGCTCACTCCACTAGGACTTTCTCCTGGGCAATGTTTTCAATACCACCTCTTTTGTAAAGTCACCTAACAAAATGAGCTTCTCCGCCTTACTAACGACGGTGTGAAGCTTTTCGTAAAATTTTGTCTCTGGGTTAGTCATAATTTGAGCTTTGGCGCTGATAATGGTTATTCCGTTCAGACATCAATGAGAGTTTCATGGGCATAAGCCTTTCGTTCACAACCTTGAGAAGGCCAGTCAACTTTCAAACAAGCGGTGTTCTCACTGCAAAATCAACGCCTGGGTCACGCCGTTCCTCGATAGTTCTCCCTATAAAGACAAATGAAATCCATAGTCTTTTTCAAAAAGCTCGCCTCCTGGAAGCCTAGTCCCACTCAGGGCTGCAATGCTAATGTCGTCTCTGATGAGCTCGTTTCCTATCAGGGCTGTTGTTTTCTGTGGTATGTTTCTATTGTTCCTGGTCAGACGTAAGCGCACAATCTTTGCGCCTTATGTGAGAAGAATTATTCCCGTTGCATTTGTGTTCTTTGTGTTTTAAACAGCTAGTGCATTCCTAAAGAGGGCTGCTTAGACGTCTGGTGGGCTTCCGGACTCCATTGCTGCTCCGTGTCGGTGAAGAGCTACCAAATGCTCTTGATCGCATTTGTGCGGGCTTACGGCTACGGCTTCCAGTGTACCCACACCTGCCGCTTTGTCGTTTGCCCGTCGCCACATGACGTGTTAGTGATAGCTTGGGTGAGATGAATAAAGAGCGGCTTGCGCACTGTCTTAGATTTCATTAAGGAAGATTTGCGCACGTCGTCTACCTCACTCTTAGGGGGACCATATTGAAAAAGCGGCGGGTGCAGTGGATGGCCACAATGCCTTGTGCGTCGTGTTTTGCCCTTAGCGTTGCACAATGCTTGGCTAAGAATCGCAATTTTGCCTGTTGATCGAATGCTGGTTCCTCCGCCAAATCAAGTCATTCATTTCCTTGGTATACATTTCTAGTTCAACGAGGGTTTAATAATCCCCAACAGGTTTCGCCGGCCGGAAACATACTTTTTGTTCATATTTATTGTTAATTTTCAAAGTAAAGATATACAATAGAATTTCTAGTACTTATTATCAATAAATCGCATAAGGCCGTGGTGTACAATTCGTGGAATAGAAGTGATCCATGTAAATGGGACATATACATGAAATTAAATAGAGAATAACATGTTACTTCTCTATCATTCAGTAACGAATCAGGCGATACTTACGACAAAATGACGGAGAAGTTCCGTTTTATGTGTATCAGACCTTTAAGTCAACATTTTAAAAGGAATAATACAATCGAATCGACACGACGCTTGATTTTTATCTGGAATGAATATGTTGTTTTACACTTGAGCTGAAAATCATGACGTCATGCGCTAAATAAAAAAAAATGTTGATATTGATTTTTTCCTCAAAAAATATAACATACTGGTATCGACCTGTTTGTTCTACTGAATTTGATTTTAGTTCACCTAACGTATTACTTTATTGTTGATTCCGAAAAGTTTGGCCCACCTTTCAACATTGACTGATATAGACCCTGATGACGTGATATAAAAAAATAAAAACAAGAGGCAGTTTTATACCAGACAGATATCATCGTAGTGGAATAATACACATTATGTTAAATCATTTCAATATCATATTACCAAAGTATTTGCCTCGCACTGGGCGCGCCTTCACTCTGTCCATGACCCACAATACTGTGTGTATGTCCTGAAAATACAATTTGATCGAGGCCAATCATAGTGGTTTTACTCGGTACGTAGTGCAATCTAGAGCAGCTAGCAGCATTGGCGACTAACCACAAGTTATTGTTTTATTAACTTAAACTGGCTTTTCAACAGTTTTATAATATGTTTCCTATTTTTCTATTCTGTTTGATATTTCAATAATTAAGATAAACAACACAAGCATCATGATGAATACAAAGTATATATTTGTATTTATTCGTTAAACGAAAACAAGTTGCCTCTTACTGCTACCGATCTATATTGATTATTATCCTAGCAGGGTGAAACATACCGCAGCCGACCGACCGTTATCATTGCCATACAAATATTCCGACTACTAGCATCATATTAAATTAAAGAACTCTACAAGGGAAAACGGTTTATTGTATAGAATAATTGAAAATGATGTGAAACGGTTGTTCACATTGATAAATTCAAATAGAAAACAAGGGCTGATTGTAAAATATCCATGCCCCCCATATGGGCTGTCAGTTGTAGTGGCAGCCATTGAGTGAATACTTTTTTGTCACTATGACCTTGACCTTTGACATAGTGACCTAAAATCAATAGGTGTCATCTGCCAGTCATGATCAATACACCTATGAAGTTTTATGATCCTAGGCGTAAGCATTCTTGAGTTATCATCCGGAAACCATTTTACTGTTTTGTGTTACTGTGACCATGACCTTTGACCCAGTGACCTGGAAATCAATAGGGCTCATCTGCAAGTCATTATCAATGTACCTATGAAGTTTCATGATCCTAGGCCTAAGCATTCTTGAGTTATCGTCCGGAAACCATTTTACTGTTTCGAGTCACTGTCACCTAGACCTTTGACCTAGTGACCTGAAAATCAATAGGGTTCATCTGCCAGTCATGATCAATGCACCTGTGAAATTTCATGATCCTAGGCGTAAGAATTCTTGAGTTATCATCCGGAAACCATTTTACTGTTTTGAGTCACTGTGACCTTGACCTTTGACCTAGTGACCTGAAAATCAATAGGTGTCATCTGCCAGTCATAATCAATGTTCCTATGAAGTTTCATCATCCTAGGCGTAAGCATTTTGAGTTATCATCCGGAAACCATTTTAAAGTTTTGAGCCATTGTGACCTTGACCTTAGACCTAGTGACCTAAACATCAATAGGGGTCATCTACCAGTCATGATCAATGTACCTATGAAGTCTTATAATCATAGACGTAAGCATTTTTGAGTTATCATACGGAAACCATTTTACTGTTTTGAGTCACTGTGACCTTGACCTTTGACCTAGTGACCTGAAAATCAAAAGGTGTCATTTGCCAGTCATGATCAATGTACCTATGAAGTTTCATGATCCTACGTGTAAGCATTCTTGAGTTTTCATCCAGAAACCATTTTACTATTTCGAGTCACTTTGACCTTGACCTTTGACCTAGTGAACTGAAAATTAATGAGGTTATCTGCCAGTCATGATCAGTGTACCTATGTAGTTTCATGATCCTAGGCCTAAACATTCTTGAGTTATCATCCGGAAACCATTTTTCTATTTCGAATCACTGTGACCTTGACCTTTGACCTAGTGACCTGAAAATCAATAGGGGTAATCTGCCAGTCGTGGCCAATGTTCCTATGAAGTTTCATGATCCTAGGCCTAAGCATTATTGAGTTATCATCCGGAAACCATTTTACTGTTTCGAGTCACTGTGACCTTGACCTTTGACCTAGTGACCTGAAAATAAATAGGGTTCATCTGCCAGTCATGATCAATGTACCTGTGCAGTTTCATGACCCTTGTCGTAAGCATATTGAGTTATCATCCGGACAACATTTTACTGTTTTGAGTCACTGTGACCTTGACCTTTGACCTAGTGACCTGAAAATCGATAGGGGTCATCTGCCAGTCATGATCAATGTTCATATGAAGTTTCATAATCCTAGGAGTAAGCATTTTGAGTTATCATCCGGAAACCATTTTAATGTTTCGAGTCATTGTGACCTTGACCTTTGACCTAGTGACCTGAAAATCAATAGGGGACATCTGCCAGTTATGATCAATGTACCTATGAAGTTGCATAATCCTAGACGTAAGCAGTCTTGAGTTATCATCCGGAAACCATTTTACTGTTTTGAGTCACTGTGACCTTGACCTTTGTCATAGTGACCTGAACATCAATAGGTGTCATTTTCATGATTAATGTACCTATCAAGTCTCATGATCCTAGGCCTAAGCGTTCTTGAGTTATCATCTGGAAACCAACTGGTGGACGGACCGACAGACGGACCGATCGACGGACCGACCGACATGTGCAAAACAATATACTCCCTCTTCTTCGAAGGGCGGAATAATAGCAAATTGCTAAATGACAATAAATATTAATAATGATCTGATATAACTTATTCACTATAACATAAGGGTTATCATCTTTAGCATTTTGTTAAAACAAATGGGCAAGATTTTGGTAATGTTTGATGG
Source organism: Dreissena polymorpha (assembly GCF_020536995.1). NCBI lineage: Eukaryota > Metazoa > Mollusca > Bivalvia > Myida > Dreissenidae > Dreissena > Dreissena polymorpha. Next base: position 1,382,615 of record NC_068361.1, on the reverse strand, counting down.
TTTTGATTTGTTATATTGCCCTCATCTACACTCAAACTGCACAAAACGTCACGCAACGAAACACAAAGGTTACTGTTACAAAGACGACCCAAGCTTAAATTACTGTTTACAAATGTCAATGAAATATATCAATATCAGATGCACTAGTAGACTTATTGACCGCGGCATACTCTTCTGACAGTGAGTGTCTGATAAATGTAATGGTCCTCTAGTCAATAACCACGTACATGTAGATCATTTATACTGGTAATATTTTAATAGAATAAAGTCGTATGTATACGCGACGTCAATTAATGGCTTCCTGCTGCTTTTGTACAAACTTCGTTTCTAGCATCTAGGTACGGGTACCAACGACTGTTTTTTCACCTAATAGAAATTAGGCAAATACCGTTCAATTGTATAGGCTGATTTCTTTATACTCAACGTAAAATATTCAAGAAGATATAACGACTGAGACTTTGTTGGAAAATAGCATAGATGCACGAAGAAAGTAGACCTCTTCGTGATTCGCCAGCGCTGGTGAATTACCTATTTGTACATTTGAAAAAAAAAACAGACGGAAAATCGATCGTATGTATCCTATCATGTTAGTACTTAATACTTTTACTTTAACGGCGACTACATTTCATAATTAAGTAGAATATCCAAAATACACTAAATACTCATAGTAGTATCGTGTATCGCAAATACCACATTCGCTCTAGTTAAATTTCATGTATGTTTCTTTATCACAGTACGCATTTCAGCTTGATGTAATTCACATGTGTATAATGCTATGCTGTAGTAATATTAATATTGCATTTAGAGGCCGATGTGGAGCAAAAAACGTTTTTAGTGGTTGTGGTGCACTTAAGCGAGTAAAATAGCAATAGTAATTAAACATTAAGTGTATGTATGATGAAAACCTCCAAAAAATCTAATTTTTCTTCTTCTACGAATAATAATAATATTTATTATATACCTGTTTAATGCTTTCAGCAAAATACAGGTTGTATCAATCGTTGAAATAACTCCCGTATAATGCTACTTGCTGTTTCCAATGCCGTATTACCATACTAGACGGACTACTTTCTTCGACCCATTTAATGACGTCACATAACGCGCACCGAAAATGGGAAATCCCTGTTTTATATTACGAAATATATTACGTAGTACATCGTGTGACGTCGTTTCTGTGACGAAACACAATAATTTTATTTAAACTCTCTGGAATTTAAGGACATGTCAGATGTGATGTTTGTTTCACAGTTAACTATTTGTTTAAAACATCGAACGAATGCAAAACGTATTTCGGAGTGTGTTTATCATGCATAAATGTAACTTTCGATAGGAATACAATAAAATAGTGTGGTTTAAACTAAGGTTCGATAAAGACATGGAAGAATAGAAGTGGAAATGCATATCGTTTCAACGTTTTTTATAAACATTGGATAAAAGTTGTCAATTATAATAATCATTGGATTAACGATGTCATTGAGGTAAGCGTGTCGGAAACCTGTGTTTTCCCGGTTCAATTGTTTACACGGTAATTTACATAAACTGTATTCATACGCGTCTTAAATGGACTATGGAGTATCGATTTTAGGCATTGTTTGGTCAGTTTTGTTAGTGCCAAAATTTTTTTTAAACTGTTTTCGTTAGTTGTTGTATATAATAAAAGGAATATAACGCTATTCAATTGTTCCAAGAGTTTGTATCAGTCTCGTGGTGGATATAACTTTACCTTTGCTGCTTGGAAACGTTGCAGCAATCCATCCTTACCACCCTGAAAGAGCAAAATAAAAAATAAAACGCTCATAACCTTGTTAAGATTAAAATTTGTGTCACTGGCTTTCATATAAGTTTAGCCCGCTTAAATATTTTTTTTTGCTGGATTAAGATGAGTTTTTTAGCAATTGCGAATATCGGAGTAGGGACTTGAAATTGGCAGCCGGCAACGTTCACAACGTCATGATAGTAGAGATTTTACATTGACGTGATTTGCACATTGACGTGGATATTAGTTTTTTTTTCATAAGGCTATTGGAGTTTCACACCCAGAATCTAAAGTATGACATTCCGATGTTATGTTTCCTTTTTCGCGTTCGATTCACCATATTATAACAAGAGCATTGAAGTGTCAGACGCAAGAAAAAAAACACGTGTTCACTAAGCACTAGAACATGTTAAATAATGTACAATATATATTGGTCTGCCATAAATTGGTATCCCTTATTTATAAGTGAACGTATGGGATTACAAACAAGACAGGCTAAATGTGCTTACAACTTTGTTGCTAAATAATTAAGTATCACGAAAGAGAATATAAAATAATTTCAATAAAAACTACTCATAACTATCCGCCATTTGACCTACCTGAATTGACTTTAAGATTACATCAGTTCCACTTACACATAATTCATTGTATTGCCGAGCTCCTATCCAAGCTGAATTCATGTCGACATCCAGTTGAATTAACGCCTCAACAACTTCTTCATCATTGCGAATCAAGAAATAATTCATGATCAATGCGAAAGCATCACTCTGTAAAACACAAAATACAAACGAGTGTTTCAGATTTGCTAACAAATACGTACAAATACATTTTTATCAGTTTCCGATCAGGCAACTCAATGCAAAAGTAGGGATTTTGTTACACACATCGAAGTGATTTGTTATGTTGTCAATATAGGATGAAAACTGTATTATAATGTTTTGAGCAATTATACTTTTACTGTAAAATATAAATAAAGGTATATGATGCCTATCAAATAGCTGGCTTTATGTTTTTCATTGTGCAGAATGGGTCCTTGAGTACCGTATAATGTAACTGTGTCAAAGTTGAGAATAACGATGGTTCACCGGATTCATATTTAGTACGCCGGTGTTAAGTTCGTGTTTGGTATTGTTTTTAGAAACACAGGTTACATGGCATAAAAAACACCTGGCATGAATGATACACATGTATATTTTGATGCTGCAATGTCTTCAATGTTAGTTATAACATTGGGTGCAAGCGTTATCACTTCACAAATTGTATTGATTGTTGTGATTATTTGTAAACTTACGAGGAAACATGCATTTGGTATGACACTGACATGTATTGTTACGAATTGAGTTGATATTATAACAATGACCTTCAAATGTATAATGACAGTTATAACAAACAATAGGCTTGTACAAATATATAATACTAAATATTGATATCCATACACGGCTGTACGCACATACTTTCCCCTACACAGCTGAGAAATAATTTATCTCATTAACTCGCTGCTTCACACTACATTGTTTGACAATAACAAGTGTCATTCACACTTAACTATTAACCACAAAGATATAAATAACATGTCCATATAATTTATATCTAACACTGGATAACCATTATTTTTCCACGTAATAATATATCATGTTTTATTCGCATGTCCGTAAATTTGTAGATAAGGTAGTGTCTCCTCAGTTCGTTATCCAAAGTGAAATATGGGAACCATAATTATGTTCTTAGGTCTTTTCATAACATAACATTGTTGCCGAACATGATCGATATTTATACCTTAATTTAATTGGCGTTTAATGGATGAGTCTCTAATGTAGTATGTATACTGGTTATATATGCATGTATGTGGATGAAAAGTGTTATTTTTATGCCCCTATTCGAAGAAGAAGGGGTATATTGTTTTGCTGGATGTCGGTCGGTCGGTCTGTCAATCTGTCTGTCGGTAGACCAGTTCGTTTCCGATCAATAACTCGTCAACAAATTGACCCATTGGCCTGAAACTTCACATGTGTATTTGCCTTGGACAGTAGATGACCCCTATTGAAATTGGAGTTACTAGGTCAAATATAAAGATCACTATCACACTAAGTGTGAAAAACGTTTCCGACCAATAACTCGTCAACGATTTGACCGATTCGCTTGATATTTTGAATGTGCATTCAACTTAGACAGTAGATCAACATTTACGAAATTGGGGTCGCAAGGTCAAAGGTCGAGGTCAGTATCACAATAAGTGTGAAAATTGTTTCCGATCAATAACTCGTCAAAGAATTGACCGATTAACTTGATGCTTTGCATGTGCATTTGCCTTAGACAGTAGATGACCTTTAATGAAACTGGGGTCACTAGGTCAACGGTCAAGGTCACTATCACACTAAGTGTGATAATTGTTTCCAATCAGCAACTTGTCAACAAATTGACCGATTGACTTGATACGTCACAAGTGCATTGGCCTTGGGCAGTAGATGACCCCTATTAAAATTGGGGTCACTAGGTCAAATGTCAAGGTCACTATCACACTAAGTGTGAAAATCGTTTCCGATCAATAACTCGTCAACCAATTGACCGATTGGCTGCATACTTCACATATGAATTGGCCTTAGACAGTAGATGACCCCTTTTGAAATTGGGGTCACTAGGTCAAAGGTCAAGGTCACTGACACACATTCAGAGTACAATCATTTCCGATCAATAACTCGTCAACTTTTTCACCGATTGATTTTATACTTCCAATGTGCATTGACCTTGGACAGTAGATGACTCCTATTGAAATGGGGGTCATTATGTCAAAGGTCAAGGTCACTGTTTCACACTGAGAGTGAAATGTTTTCCCATTAATAACTCGTCAACTGATTCACCGATTGGCTTGATACTTCACATGTGCATTCGTCTTTTACAGTATATGACCTATTTTGAAATTGAGGTCACTAGGTCAAAGGTCAAGGTCACTGTCACAAACTTAGTTTAAAAAACGGTTTCCGATCAATTACTTATCAACGTATAGACCGATTGGCTTGAAACTTCTCATGTGCATTTGCCTTGGAGAGTAAATGACCCTATCAAAATTGGGGTCACTAGGTCTATGGTCAAGGTCACTGTCACATTAAGTGTGACATTGCTTCCGGTCAATAACTTATCAACGAATTGACCGATTGGCCTTATAATTCATAATGCGCATTAGCCTTGGACAGTAGATGACACCTATTGAAATTGGGGTCACTAGTTCAAGACCCTGTTTGGAAGGGCATATGTCTCCGACCGCGGAACACTTGTTCAAGTCTGTGCTCAAACGGGTTTATTGACAGCAATTTCACCGAAATCCAGAATCATCTTTTATAACATTGTGCATTCCCTCTTTAAAGGATATTTGTATATAATAGCAATACACAGTCACGCACGTCAATTATGAAGTGCAACTTCTGTTCACGTGATGCAGTGTTTATATCGTGGAATGTGCTAGCATAAAATAATTATTTATTTCTATTCTGAGATAAATAAACACACACCATAATTGCGAATAGTTATGGACCTAAGGGGTAACTGTATTGAATAGGTGTGTGTAGTTGACCTTACAGGAAAGAAACATAGATTTTGACGATTGTCCACACCCGAGGAAAACCAGTTTTAGCGCCATTGAGGGCCGGTAAAACAAACAACAAAGCGGATCGTCAAATCAGATCATGTCAAAGCGAGAATTTATTAACAGTTCATTATATGATAAATTGAATCACATGTTTGATGAACTGCGTTTCATCTGGAACGAGCAAATAAATTGCAGTTTAATTGTAGTACATATGCAAAATGCAATCGTCAATATCAATGGAGAGCTTACTGAAGATGCATTAACCACAAAAGATCAGTCTGATTGTAAATACTCTTGCATATACAGTGGAACCCCTCTAAACCGGACATCCCCGGGACCGAGAGGAAATTCCGGTTTAGAGAGGATTCCGGTTTAGAGGGGACATTGACTATTTTACTTTCAGAAGGTCACTTACATAGCCTAATTTGGGAAAAAAACACGTTCAGCAAATTTTAATAGTTTATTTATATATAACATTCATTCATACTGCATCACATTATAACCATACATGTCGCTTAATCTTTGTTGCGAAAGCAATATCGGTCACACAATAAATCAAACAGTGCACCCTGAAAAACAAACAATTTTATACATGTATGCATTTGTAAGATGAATTGTGTTCCTTTTTACACCGAATGTCAAGAACGACCTGGTTTTTTTTTCAAACATCTACCACGCACGATAATCTTCTCCACCTTGTTAATCATTATACGCTAATTCCTAGTTCCTTAGCAAAGCTCAGTGCCTTTTCCTGTATGATCGGACCAGAGATCGGCAATGACTTAGCCCTAACAATACAGAATCGGTCCCATATAAGCTTGTTGATGTTTTCGAATTTTATTTCATTGTTAAACCTACTTTTGTTGGGTGACGAGTTGCTTTTCCAATGAGACATGAACGCAGCCTTTTTTCGCACGATATCCCCGATCGTCGACTTTCCTACCCCATATTTCTCCGACAGCATTTTGAGAGTGGGTTTAGGGAACATCTCGGACTCTTTTAACAATGTGACTTTGTCTTCTAGAGACAATTCCACGCGCCTTCGCTTAAAAGAAGGCTCGGACATTTAAAGTCTTAGTTATCTTAATTACCAATTTGAAAATCTAAATGAATATCTACATGCAACTGCTTCAAGTACTCTGCAAATCACTCGTTTAATATGACACTAAATTAGTAATTGTAATAAACAACACAAAATTAAATAGCATTAAGATTATTAAAATTTAGCACGGCTTCTTACATCAAAATCAAAACACACTAAATAACTCTATGTTTGTTATCAGTTATTATAATCAGTATTAACACCTCTATTGATCGATATGTACATCACAGGACAAGTATCTTTTAACTGTTTTGCGATGTTTACTTTAATCCGCTATTCACAACTTTTTGACACTAGGTCTAAGGTGCAATAAACCGGCCGTGAGCGGTTTAGAGAGGTACAATTACGTATGGAATGTCCTAAGTATGATCCAAAGAATGACCGGTATTCTGAATTGAGGGGATTTCGGTCTTGAACAGATATTTTACGCGACCGGACAATTTGTCCGGTTAAGAAAGAATTCCCGGATAGAGAGGATCCGGTTTAGAGGGTTTCTACTGTACATCAATCGATATCGAAGCCAGATCAATACGGAACAACCAGATATTAAGGTGGGTTATTGAGGACTACGGATAAAACTGCGCCAAAATAATTTCAGACTTTTTGAAGAATAATGATGATGACCATGGTAATGTAACATTGCTTTTTCACAGAGACTCGGTTACAAAAAAATTAAGACTTTTTGAATAACAATGATATTGACCCTAGTTATGTTTACTTTGTTCGTGACAGAGACTTGGTCACAAACAACCGCGCCATTTCCATCAAAACAGACTAATTTTAATGAATTTTAATAATAACGGTATTGTCAAAGCAAGCGTGAACACTGTTTAAAGGCTAAGGAACATCAATTATCAATGGACGTCGATTGTCCCCTTGAATTAACGAGACTAGATTAATCTGTGGTCTAAATATAAACTATTGAACATGCAAAATCCAAGATCAAAGGTCCAAATGGTATATCCGGTGAAATTAATTAATATGGGAATATAGTTAAGGATGTATTACCATTATCTAAAAAGTACATTAAATATTAAAAATAAGCGATATCGGACGCGTAAAGCCATCCCATACTCGTTGGACCGACTCACCTCAGAGTGAATCCAAAACACACCGACCTCGGCCCACAACCTATTAACAACGAGTCTGGAATTTTTTCTTCAGGTTTTCTTAATATTGTTAACATGGTTATCTAAGAGACGTAAATTCTGAAACAATTTAATGAAATTTCTTGATGTATGGCCCGATCAAAACATTTCGATCACTTGATTCACTATGGACCTAAATAAAGTACACACAATAATTTATTATTAGATTTACTTTTGCATCTCAACTAGACCTTAATCCGCCATCATCATCATTATAAGTATAATAAACATACTTGTTACAGTTAATATGTTATACATTGATTGTATATTATTTAATTAAGGATTAATTGTTGGAGCAAGACATGGCTACGCAAAAAATGCACTCTTGCGTCCTATGGACACCTAGATATGTATATGCATTACGCGTCGCGAAAAAACGAAAGCGTTAATAATCAACGTTGTATGCGTTGACAATCAACCAACGCATACATTAATTAACCTGCCAGGTCTAAGATTATGCCAAAGGTTGTCTCAGTAAACATGTCTTACTAATAATAATCATCTTCATAACCGGGTTCAATGACGTTCGATCGAAATTCGCCAAAAGCAGACGAGTACACATACATGTTGCAACTATATGTTTCGTAGTAACAATAAACAAAGGGCAATAGTTTGTCGAAACTCTTTTATTTGCGACAACCTTCGCACCAAAGTAATACAGCTCTTATTGATTGAACACAATTTACATAAAATTTGAAGAGGACTTCAAAGCTATACTTTCTACATATAAATTTTATAAAAATAAATTTTCTGTAGTGAAAAAGGGCGATAATTGTACCAACACCGGCCGCAGACACAATGTATTCCTTTTTATTCATGTACATATTAACTTAATTCAGCTATGAACTAAGAGTTCTATACACACATTTCGGAGATTTTCGGACGTAGAGGCACAAGTTCAAGGCTGAATGTAACCATAATCTACGCAGTTCATTTTTAATCAGTAAATATCAAATGAAAAGACCTTATGAAATCTTTTTAATATAATTTCACTGCTTATTATACTTAAACTTGATTTACAAAGTAAAATATTTGCATGTTTTAAGCTCGCGGAACATTCAATCACTGGACAAGTGAATATGTATTAAGAGAACAGTATAACTCTGGTTAACAACACTTTCATTTGAAATTTTGAGTTTTCGGTTGCTCTAGTTATCCCAATGCAACTGTACTACACAATTGGGGTTATGAACGCGTGCTTTATTAACCGTTGATGTTACGAAATATAGCGCTACATCAATTTATTGTGTAAAAGATGCGACATATAGCGTACGAAGATTATGCGACATTTAGTGTTGCTTCCGACATTTAGCTTCAACATTGAGACATAAAAAGTCGGCACGACATTTTATGTAACTACTTTAAATGCAATTTTCAGATAGCGTTTACCAAAAATAAAAGTTCAAAACACTTGGGTTTTTAAAGGATAAAAGTACTTATAATACTCAAATTGACTATTCGCATAAAACATCGTGTCTATGATAGTGACCTTTAGTCTAATAAACCGTAAGTCTATAGGGGTCTTAACAAAGGAAACATGAAAGTTTTACAATGACAAGGTCTCAATATCCTAAATAAAACCAGGTGTAACCGCCGACTAACCTACGGACTAACAGGGAAAATGGATATTATTTCCCACATTTGATGGGAGAAATAAAAATATATTGTTAAGCGTCGTTACAAGCTATTGTAAAATATAATTTATTCTATTTATATATTCACTGTGACGTTTGAACATTCTTCACCCAAAAGAACTTGATTTTTAGTAAATGCTTTATGTTTTATGTATCATAAAAGCTGAAGTACACGTGCAAATTCAAAGAACTGCATTATTTAAGTCCATGCCAAACGAAAACAATAAATATGTTCTCAAATAGAATCTTATGAAACAAAAACCTTTAATTTCAGTGAACACTATCTAGTTGAAAAATAATGTTTATGCTAGACAGGGCTTGTTTGGAATAAAATAAGAATGAAATAAAATTGCAAATATACGTGTGTACCTAGTCGATATATTCCAAAGGAATCACAAGCAAACGTATGAATATAAACATTTAAATGAACACTCGCAAACTTCATTATAATACACATTTTGTACATAGTTGTGTTTATATTTTAATCGGTAGACTTAACGCGTAAAAAGCATATTTAAAGTAGTATTTACTTTCCACAAGGGTAAATTATACTAGCATCAATAAATGTTATACTTACATTCATTCTCCTGCCATCTGCACGCACCAGTCGCTTGAGAACTACAGCTTCGTCACGATCGAAAAGAGCCCATTCCGTGAGACACATCCCAACTGAACTAGCTATTAATAAAGAATCACATTATTTGATCAACATTCGTTAAATCATTTCCCTCAAAATTGCGAACATTTCCAAATAAAACATTACACATCCATTAGGATTTTGATTTTGTACATGCTTAATAGACATTGACTATGTTGTGAAAAATATGTTCGCTGCATTAAAGAGACAATAATATATTTAGAAACGCACATGTTCATTGAGTTAGGCACATGAATATGTACGTGTGGGATATCGTTGTATATTAGTAATTCACCGGATTCTATATAAACAATACGCGTTTAATGGCTTCTATACGCACACGTTCATATAAAGCAAACGAAAACTGGTGAGCTTTAAACTGTCACTTTAATTATATACCATTAAATACATACAGTTTAACTCATCACATGTTAAGTAGGTTATAAATTGGGAGGTTATTTTGCAGCTACACATTTGTAATTATGTATGATTATGGGTCATTTTCATGGTTCTGGAGCTATTATTCACATTTAACAGCTTATCTCAAAGCGGTGACTGATATGTGTTTAAGAAAAAAAAGTCTAGATTAATGTGATGAAAATAAAAATATGAATGATTTTTTGTAATCATGAATGTAAGTAAGTAACGGAAAAAATGACTGATTCTAGTAGGTTTTAACAAGGTATTGTTAGGAAAAAGAAATATTTATATGATGATAAAGAATAACTTAAGGAAGAAAATGCGAGGATGTCAAATGCAAAGTTAAAATTATATTGGAACATATAAAAGGACAATGTTGTCAATAACAGTGAAACATGTCAAACATGAAAACAAATTTAAAGACTATCTTACAGTTATTAATGACCCTGATTCGCAATTGTATAAGGTAGACGAAAACATTTTGTAGTTTAATGATAGATACATGAAAGGGGAATTACATTGTATGTTTAAAGATTTAAATTTTCCATTTAATTGTAAACAATTAAACAATTGTAAGGCAACGTGACCTGATTGAAAGTTGCGTGATTATTTTTAAATATGGTATTTACTCTGGTATTTTTAAGTTCTGCATATGCATTGTGTAACAGTTTACTTTGGAAGGGGCTCTTCCCTGATTATTGATCTGATTGATGGATTGTTCCTTTACATAAAAAGGCAGAAAAAAGACTATGTTAATTAATATAGGGGCATGACGCTGCTTAGTACTTTTGGTATATTGTTTACAAAATTGATAAATCGTAGATAAAATATTTGGGCTGAACAATATAATGAATATGTTGAAGCTCCGGCTGGTTTGAGAAAAAAAGGGGACTGTGGATAATGATTGTATTGTCCATGGTGTAATTAACCATTTGTTTCAGAATTATACGAAGTAATATGCTGAATATGTGGACTACACTAAAGCGTTCGATTTTTTTTGGTAAGGGATGTAATTTTGTACAAACTTATCAAACTCGGTGTAAGCTTTAACATGCGTAACATAATTAAGGCTATGTATATGACTGGAAAATTTAGGGAAAAACAGGGATATGTAATAAGTAAAGATTTTGTTTGCTTGGTTGCGGTACGGCAGGGGGAAGTCACTATCACCATATGTATCTTCGATGTATTTAAATGATAAAGAATAATACCGTATGCTGCATGACTTTAATGGCATAGATTTAGGCATGCTGAAATAATGTTTAATACTTAATATTGATATAATTGCAGAAACTGAAGATAAGTTAAAAACAGGTTTGTTATTATTAGGACAGTACTGTGATAGATAGAAACTGAATTAAAATTATTCGAAGAAAAAACTAATTATTTTAAAGAAAGGTAGTAAACTAAGAAAAAATTATAATTACTTTATACAGATGAACAATCGGAAATTGTCAGTAATTTTACTTATTTGCGTTTGTTTTACCACCTGAGGATCTTTTACATCAACCTTTGAAATCTTGTTAGGTCGGACTTAAAAGGACACTACTTGTAAACTAAACGCATGTATGTTAACATACCCTACAATGTCTGTAAAGTTGACATATTTTATTGGCTCACATTGCCTATTTTGGATTATACGTCTGAGGTGTGGGGATTAAACGAAGATCCTGTGCTAGAAACTTTTTCTTACAGAATTTGAAGATACAGTCTAAAAATATTGTTTATATTTTTTACTAAGAAAAACTTCTTTCCGTACGATAAAAGCTGTTAACGAAGTTAGAGGACAGTAATATGCTAAATGTATATACAACACTATGTGTAGAACAATGGAAAGCAGACCAAATGTAAACAACGGGACTTATCTTGTATGTTGCATTTTGTAATTGTATGTTGCCTTTTGCAAACACTTAGATTTCAATTTGCGGGGCTATATACAAAATATTTGCGATGATAAAATATTTTTGTCTATGTTAAAGTTACGATGATATGATCACGTTCTACAAAACTGGCAAACATGAGCTCAATATTTCTTCTAGAGCTAGGACTTGTGTTACTTTTTATTACTTTGAAATGAATCTTATCTAACACGTATCAAAACAAACAAGTTTAGACGTGTCTTAAGTAGACTTGGTGTATCTTCATATAGACCGAAATCTGAGACCGGCAGATTGCAAAAACATACTCCAATTCCATACGAGGAGAGACGTTTTGATAGATGTCATTTGCTCGAAAATGGGTGTCACTTTGTATTTGAATGTGAAATATAAACATAAATTTTAAAGTTGAAAATTGATAAATATTATTAGAAAAAGCCAAAATATGTTGAAATTTGTTGAATGAATGAAATCCGAAAATATTCGAATTTATAACAATCGTCCATTTTATATGAAGACAGCCTTCCAACTACTAACTTGTTAAATCTTTACTGTGATTATCCTTAAACAATTAGAAGACAATCGTACATAACCATTTATGAAGATTTATCATGAAAACAAGGATTCATCTATCGCTTATGTTTTGTTTGTATATGAAAATGTACTATATTTGAATACAATGTGACCATTCGTTTGTTGGATACATAACATTTGTGTGATGTATACTCATTGACAATAGTGTATTTTATAAATAATAAACTGTTTAAACTGTGTTGTAACTGTAGGCCACTTGCTATAAATAAGGATCAATATGCTTCTTAGTAGGGATCCTTTGTGTCGTTTAACAAAAATCATTACAATAATCATATATGATATCATCCATATGGCAATGACAATGCTAATAGCGAGTACATTTTAAAGAACTCAATATACACTTTTACACATATACACGTTTTATACCATTATATAAAATGCATTTATATTTATTTTCATCAGACATAAACATTTTAATCAGATTTAACAGTCTATTTACGACCGAAATTACATTTATAAGTAAAGACAAATATAATATAATTATCGTTTTCAGAAAAAAATCGATTAATGTTCAATACATAGCGACGTTCGAAGAGCAAGTTTACCACGAGCTATAACGCACCTTTCCAACAAATATCCAATGTCTCCGCAACCATTTTGGAAAAGTCGCTAAGATTTATGACCGCCAAAAGGTGTCGCTTTTCCTTGTGAGTTTCTTCAAACGTTTTGAACGCGTCATTTGGAATATTACTGTTTGGAAGCATTTTCGTTTTGATTTCATTCTTGCTGTACGAAATGGCACTGTCGTGTCTATTAACCAAGAAGAACTGTGTAAATGAGATTTCATAAAGCATACATACCATATTGTGTGTACATATATAAATCGTTTCACATAATGTTTTTATATCAAGAAGTATTACCGTGTGTGAGTATCCGAGTCAGTTGTGTTTTCCACCACGGAAGGTATGCCTTTGTCTATAGCAGATTGTACACATTCCAATGTGTAGTAGTCGCTGTTTAGAACGAGATTAACGAGTGGAATTTCTGGACCCGATAGGTCTTGGTAGATTTCCCCTGAAAGTTACACACGTGAGTGATGATCTTAATATACAAAGGCAAAATAAGTTGGAATACTCTTGAAGAGTTGCTTGTCTTCTTTTGACGTTATTACTTGTTTAATGTACCGATTATAAATACTTTGCGGTGCTATTTAAATACTATCATTTATAAGTAACGCTTTTAAGCGTTGGATAGTTTAAGGAACAAAAACGTGTAAAAAAAGAAACGTCCGCTTATAAATGTTAATAAAAAGTATGGGTTTTAACATATACATAATACTGTTTTACATAAGCGGTAAAAATATAGTCAATGTTACTTTTTGTAACCAGATACAATTGAAACAACTATTGTAAGATGTGTATGTTTGTGTAATTGTACTAATACGTGTGTAAACATAGTGCTGTTTGATAGTATATTTAACGGGAACGCGGCATTATATCGCAAGTTAAAGCCACACATCTTGACATAAAATACATGTTACATGTGTAGTCAATACATATAGATGCATTTTGAAAGTGTGCAAAATTGTCATTAAATCTATAGCCTAGTTAGCAAGTAATTTATAAGTATCATTTTTTATTTTAAAACCGAAAGTAGGATGTCTACACGTATACGTATATTTCGACAAACGCGATTATTTTTAAGTTTTATAGCGCAAAATAAACTGATTTCTACCTTGTAACCACCAGATATATTATAATTGGCATATATATAATTAAATATATAGCATAGTTAGCAAGTAATTTGTTATCTTTCAAACGGTACCGCTTTTAAAACCGAAAGTAGGATTTCTAGACGTATACGTCCATTTCGACAAACGCGATTATTTTTAAGTTTTAAAGCGCAAAAAATGACGGATTTTTTCTTTGTAACCATCAGATATATTCTAATTGGCATAGATAAAATATGATTCTTATTTATACTTAATTTTACTATGCAACACAGTTCATTTCAAGGTGCGTGGCTTTTAAGTGTTTAGTTGTTCGCTTGCAAACAACTTATATTCATACCACTTCAAAACCACTTTCTTTATCTCCTAAGCTTAACCAAATAAGAGTAATGTATATACGTACGCAAAAAGAAGTACCGTTCTCAGTAACTTCATATATCCCATTATACATGTGTTTTATTGAAATGAAATATTAAAAAATAAATACGAAAAAGTCAAGCATAGTAAGATGGTAATACACAGCTATTGGCGTTAAAATAAATAAACGCATTAATCGAAAAACTTTTTCACCATCGAAGTTAATCGTTTACAAATATGGATAATTCGGCCAAAAATATCCAGAAATATTTAAACGCAGGCAAGTTTGCTCACTCAGGCGATATTTGTAAAACATGGTTTTCCTTAACACTTTGTTTTCTTACACGTCTAGTTGAGTATTGTGTAATTAATATAGGGGTATAACTTGTTTAATTATGGTTAAAATGATTTTTTTCAACTTTATACTATTTGTATTTGATATATCCTAGTACCTACTCCGACAATGTAAACGCCCAGCAGTGTAAACTAAAGCGGTAAAAAAAAGCTGTTGAAGATGTTTTGTGTCAAGCTATTTGTCAAACGCTCTATTCAATAGAAAACTCTCCAGATATTAATTAAAATGGTTCAGCAAATAGACATTAACTCGAAAATGAAAATGATTGCTGACATACATTTATAGTTGACATTTTATACATATTATACGATTGATAAAAGACCTTAATTTGATGCGTGTTTTAGTGAACTAGCAGAACAACTAAATTTGGCTCCGATATTAACATTTAGACGACAATACAGTATGCTTTTTTAAGTATGTTATCCTTACCGCAAATACGAACTTGACACTTATTACAGAACCAAAAAGTATGTATATGTTTCGTCCGAAAAAAAAATACAAAAAATGGCATGTTGACATCTTTACGCTATACTACGCTACACAGATTGTCAAGCAGTTACAATATGATAATGGAACACTTCCTGGGACCAAAGAGAACGTTTTCAGTTTCGCTTAATTTAAAATTGGTCAACATAACAAACTTATTCCTTCAGGCCAATTCACAGGACATTATTGGCTGTGGATAGCCAAGAGCCAAATTTGAAAAATAACTGAGGTATCGTTGCAGGCAGAATTGACATAATTCTTCTGCTAATAATGGTAAAAGGGACACCAACAAAAACAAAAAAAAACAACAAATGTATGTTATTTATAATGTTTAGTTTTTGTTAAATATAATCATTTATAATAATGAGAAAAAGATTGCAGATGTTCTTTTATATGCACAGCTCTTAGCTACATAACGCCCATATCATCTACGGCGTAGAAGTATACTAAGAGTACAGGTAGTTGTTGTTGTTGTAGTAGTAGTAGTAGTAGTAGTAGTAGTAGTAGTAGTAGTAGTAGTAGTAGTAGTAGTAGTAGTAGTAGTAGTAGTAATAGTAGTAGTAGCAGTAGTAGTAGTAGAAGTAGTAGTAGTAGTAGTAGTAGTAGTAGTAGTAGTAGTAGTAGTAGTAGTAGTAGTAGTAGTACTAGTACTAGTACTAGTACTAGTAGTAGTAGTAGTAGAAGTAGTAGTAGAAGATGTAGTGGTGGAAGTGGTAGCAGTGGTAGCAATAGTGGCAGTAGTAAATGTAGAAGTGGTAGTGGTGGTGGTGGTGGCTGCGGCGGTAGTAGTAGTAGTAGTAGTTGTTGTAATAGTAGTAGTAGAAGTTGTAGTTGTAGTAGTAGTAGAAGTAGTAGTAGTAGTAGTAGTAGTAGTAGTAGTAGTAGTAGTAGTAGTAGTAGTAGAAGTAGTAGTAGTAGTAGTAGTAGTAGTAGTAGTAGTAGTAGTAGTAGTAGTAGTAAAAGTAGTAGTAGTAGTAGTAGTAGTAGTAGTAGTAGTAGTAGTAGTAGAAGAAGTAGTAGTAGCAGTAGTAGTAGTAGAAGTAGTAGTTGTAGTAGTAGTAGTAGTAGTAGTAGTAGTAGTAGTAGTAGTAGTAGTGGTAGTAGTAGTAGTAGTATTAGTAGTAGTAGTAGTAGTAGTAGTAGTAGTAGTAGTAGTAGTAGTGGTAGAAGTAGTAGTTGTAGAAGTAGTAGTAGTAGTAGTAGTAGTAGTAGTAGTAGTGTCGAAGTAGTAGTAGTAGTAGTAGCAGTAGCAATAGTAGTAGAAGTGGTAGTAGTAGTAGAAGTAGGTTATGTAATAGTAGTAGTAGTATAAGTAGTATACAAGTAGAAAAACAAGTAGAAGCAGTAGCAATTAAAGAAGTAGTAAAAGTAGTAGTAGTAGTAGTAATGGTAGTAGTAGTAGTTGTTGTTGTTGTTGTTGTTGTTGTATCAGCAGCAGTAGTAGTAGTAGTAGTAGTAGTAGTAGTAGTAGTAGAAGTTGGTGTAATTGTTGTTGTTGTTGTTGTAGTATAAGTAATAGAATTAGTAGTAGTAGTAGTTATACTAGTAATAGTAGAAGAAGTAGTAGTAGTAGTAGTGCTCTTAAATTGATTTGGTTTGATAAGCCCGATATCTTTTGTTTTACGTTATGTTTCGGTTTGTGTCCTTAAACTGTAATGTGTATGTTATTTGTAAATGATATATTATATACCAATATTTGAATATGTGTAATTTTCGTATGATAAGGGGTATCGTCCTTATTCGCCATACCGTGCTAATAGATGTGTTGATTTGTTGACACATAATATTTCTTTAAAAAATTGTTCTTGTCCACAGATTTCAGCAGAATAGTGAAGAACTGGGGTTAATTATCAAAAAGAAGTAATTTTCTTAAGTTGGGAACTCATATTGATTAACAACAGATAAAAGTCGATGAAGCGCTCTCTTACCGTGTTCTGACATAACATTTCATTGTTTTATCCCAGTTTTCATTTTTAAATAAAGTTAAACCAAGAATTTGAATGATGTGACGATTTCTTATGTTTCATCATATAGAGTAAAGTTGAAACTTGTTTGTCGGTTTCTTTATTTGAGAATAATATGTTTTGCTAATATTGATTGTTAATGTATATCTTTTACAATAGTTTCAATGTCATTTAACAATAAGTTTGGCTGTTGTGGGCGAAGTTGAAACGAAGACTTGATAATCGGCATAACATTATAAAAAGAATTGTATATCGTTGATCGATATAGTTCCCCCAAAATTATAATTAATATTGTCAATAATGTCATTAACGAACAGCATGAATTATATTATATAGCAAGGGTCGCCTTGTTTAACACCAAACTATGCATTGATGTACATGTATTCGGATCTTTGATTGTTTAGTCTGACGGCTGATTTCACTGATGTATACATGGCTTTGAGTGCGGAAACCATTTTAGAGCTTATGTGTGTGGTAATTTACTTTTGCCAAAGTAATGAACGATTTATACAATCATAGCATCTTGAATATCAATACAAATGCATTATATAATTTTTGACCAGAGTTTGAGACTTTGTTGATTATACTGTTCAATAAAGATACAGTCGATTGTGCTCTTTCCTTTTGGGTAACCAAATTGAAAGTCATATATAATTTTATTTTCATCCCACTATTTGGTCAGTCTGTTAAAAACAACAACAAGGGAACGGATCTTTGATACAATATTATTTAATGTTATTCCGCGAAATATTGGTGTGATGTAACCCATTCCCCAGCTCTCAGGATATTGTAGAGTATCAACAATTGTATTGAATACATTTGTTAGGTACGGTTTAATAGAATTATATGCTGTTTTATTTAGTTCAGCTGAAATATTATCGGGCTCACTAGATTTGCCATTATTTTGTTTGTAAACTACTTGATATATGTCCGACTCTGAAATTGGAGAATCAAGATGTTCAATTTCGGTTTGTGGTGTATTTACATTTTGTTCATTTATTTCATTATCTATAGTATCTCATGAATTAAACCGGTTAATTCATTAAAATAGTTAAACATTTCGTTCATTTGTGCTTGATCCTTATTTTTATAATAAGGTTTATAGCATTTTTAAGTGTTGTCCAAAACGTTTGTGGCTGTGTTTTGCAATGTTATATAACCTCGTGCTTTCATTCATCTTATGTCAATATTTTGCTTTTCTTCGAATAACGTTATAATTCGTTCTATAATGTACACATTGTTGTCTGTTTGAGTTGGACTTGTTCTTATTTAAGTTATTTTTGCGTTACGGAAGTTACATTTTGCAGCTCTACAATTATTATCAAACCATTCTGGCGCTTTTTGATGCGATTTTTTATTGTTTTTAATTGTTAATCCTTTCCAAATATCTGAACGCTATTTTCGTGTAAATAGAGAATATATGGTTGCTGACTTTTAATATCATGTGATATCAGACGAGTCTGATATGGCGTAGGAAAAGGCTTGCCGAGTCTGATATCACATGATATCAGAAGTCACCAACCATATTTACACCTAAACAAATAATTCGTAAGTAATCAACCAACAATAAAATTAAAACGCACATAAATTAACAAAATAAAAAAATGAAGCTAGAATTCGATACTTAAAATTACAATCTATGCACTACTTAAACACAATACCAATATTTTTTATGATAACACATTCGACAAGTACATGTACTTCCAAGTACAATCTTACCGCTATTTTCAAAGCGAATGTGTAGAGTGAAATTTTCAAACAATAAAGACAATAACCAAATGATACGGGATTTTAACGTAGTGCGCACATTGGAAGTGATAAGAGTGATTTATTTGTCCACGTGTCCATCTTCATAGTATACGTTTAGGTGTGCGATGTTAACGGTTTCCCTGAAAAACAGGCCTACGCTGCGAAGTCAAAGTGGGTGGGGAACGCGACTGCTTATGGATTTCGAGCTGCTGGAACTTTCTAAGGAAACTGCTTTTGTGCAATATTCAGCGATTTTGCAAGCTGTGTATGTTGAGTCGGAGATATATATTGCTTAGATTAATGATGTTTTGTACGTTCTTCTGACCAATGATCTGCATGATGTCAGTGGGAGAGCATCCTGTATCCCACATAGTCTGCACCATTTGTTTCCTAGTCGATTGGTTGGCAAGGTTCATCTTTGTACATGCACATTACACATGTTGCATTATTTGTGCTAATTTTGACACCCTATCTCATGCTGATGAACCAACGGTCAGTGCCAGTAGTCCTACTGCCATTGGTCTGTGTGCTTGTTGAAAGTAGAATGGAATGTTAAGCTCCGATAAGACATGGGGATTTTTTTGGATATCATTTCTGGCAGTGGTTTTTTTTCATCTGTGTGCAGCAACCTCGGCCCCCTCATTTTGTGAAAAAAAAGTCGCACACTGTTCTGATTGTGAAAACAATGAGTCGCGCATTGTTCACAGTTGTGAAAATGGGTGGTGACTATTCAACATTGTAAAAAAATGAGTCGCGCATTGTTTAAAATTCTGAAAATATCAGTCGCAAACTATTGAACATTGTGAAAAAAAAATGAGTTGTGCAATTTTGAAAATTGTGAAAAAATGAGTCGCAATGTTAAAAATTGTGAAAAATGAGCCCTACAATCTTGGAAATTGTGGAAAAATAAGTTGCATGCTGTTAAAAATTGTTATCTAATGAGTTGTGGCTGTTCAAATTGTGAAAAAAAATAGTAACGCAATGTTCACATTTGTGAAAATATGAGTCTAAATCTGTTAAAAAAAGTGAAAAAAAGTCGCTAACTGTTACACAAATGTGAAAAACAATCGGTCGCTAACTTTTTGAATTATTTAACATTTGCATCGCGAATTCCTCAAATTTGATCAAAAACAGCCATTCGCTAATGAGGAAAAAGGCTATTATAAAAAGGTTTTCAGTTAAAAGAAATTCTTAATTATTTGTTTACTTAAAGTTGTTTACAGCTTTTTCACATGCCTATATTATATATTTTTTTTAATAATGATATTGTGTGCCTGTCTAAATCGTAGTTTGTTCAAGTTGTGCTTTAAACATGTTATTTTAATAATTTCTATTTTGACATTTTGTCTCATGTTGGATGTGTTTTATTTCATTACAATGCTTTTTTCATTTTAATTGCAGAAAGTTGCAACCACATATTTCGATGGTTCATGATTATTCTCCCGAGTTCTTGGCGATACAGTCATCATTAAATCATAGAAAACAATTCACAATTCTTTCATTCAATCTAAGACAGTTTCAAAATACCATCCTTGGAAGTTGAAGGCGCTGACCGGGTAAGCTTTAATGACGTAGTTTCAAGTTTTGTACTCATCTAGATTTATGTACAACCTGGTTAGATGTCAAACACATGCGGATGTTAGCTCATTATTCGTGGACTTAGCTTCCCCTTTAAAACATTGGAATGAATGAGGAATAATGATCGTTGACAAAGCGTGTACTATATGACGTCAATTTATGTTTGATGATGAAAATATTGGACTTTTCTGCACTGAAGTGTGTGGAAGCCGTTATTTTATCTGTGTTGATACGGTATGTTATACAATATTTTTAATTTGTAAATGTACGATATCTCAATTGCAATAGTTTCCTTACCTGAAGCTTATTATCCTTATAGAGTAAACGTGCTCAGTATTACAGTTTGTAAGCTTCCTTCAAAAGTTTAGTTCTATTTTCTCACAGTTAATAGGAAGGACGTTTGAAGATCAGTGCACAATAGTAAGAACTAACATTTTTGCGGTGGGCATGATTTACAAATGCAGAGGAATATCACCGTTATGTTTTATTAATAAAAAATCATGTGTTTTATGTACAGATATCCATCAGTGTTGCTAAATAAAATTGACGTGATGTAATGCCATCGATTGGAAAACAGAATGAATAACCATATTTTAGTTTCACTTGCGAATAGACCAAAACAAGAGGGAGTGTTTTATTTTCCGATGTTAAGAAAATTGACTTATAATGTATGAAAAACAGTCTCGTTTTCTCGTAAATAGGTATCTGTAAATGGCAATGGCAATGATGTATACACTGTCTTAAGCTGTATTTTCTAAATCTTTATAAATAATGACCACTCATAACGTAAAAAAGTGTTCATAATATAATATGTATAGGCTATCGTTTATTTAGAACCAGTCATAATTCCTTTCACACGTGTATTTGTAATCCCGTTATCTTACAAAATATGCTTAAACATAATTCATGTTAACATTTCAAACATATATACAGATTGAGTGTAATTGCCTACCTTTCGTCCTTGACCGGATCATTTCGGATAAAATTCGTTTTTCTAGAATAGCTCGAAACTCAATTTCTCCACCGAATTTGTTGAGCGTAGAGTCTTCCACTAAAACGAATAGGTGGTGGTGTGGATTCAAATAACGTTCTGTATGCACCATGTCTTGTAAATCATCGGTTGTCGTGGTTAGTTTGTATTCACAAACGCGTTCACCATCCTTAAATCAAACATGGTACAATAATGGTGTACATATATACTAATGTATTACATATTTAGCATCATCATTGTAGAAAACATCCACACATATAAGTAATGTTTATTTGTATATCATATACCAAAGTAACACAATATATTTGAAGGCTTTCGATGACATATTTGCCCCATTATTTTATTAAACCGTGTCGTATGATGATATGTTATGTATGCAATAATGCATAAAGACAGCTAACAATGCCGTTTACAATTGTAACTACAATGACAAATGGGAATTGTTTCTTATTTCTAGTTTTTCTAATGGAAATTGAATTGCTTTCTTCACATGTCATCGTTTAAGTGAATATTTCACTGAGTGAAAACTGGTATCGATATTCATTGAAAAAATAATTGTTTCACTGTTGTAGACAAATAGGAAACATTGGTAATAACAACACTCGTTGCAGTTTGAACTGCTTGCATGTTTATTATCTGTGTTTTCTATAGTTTGTTCGTATATATGACATTGCAGACGCGTCGGAAGCTGTCGATCATTAAACAGCGAAATTTGTTTGTATCTTCAGACGTATTTGTAAACATATTATTATCAGAACATTTAACTAGAAGTTGAGTAGCATTCGAAATGAAGACCGCCTAGCGATCGAAAAGCTTTTTAGGTCCATGGAGCTGAATTAAATACGATTAATCATCGTCGATTAAAGCAATCAGTCGTTGACAATCACACCCCTGTTAGCGCATAGTAATGTGTAGCTTATTGACCGCGTCAAGTGGACCAGTCTCAGTTACTTATTATCAATATACTATTTAGTTTCGATTTCAGAAAGAGCCAGCTATGTTGAGCATTAAAGCAGCTCCATCAATACATTTAAAACTGTATTTCTCGTCTTTCAAATTCGAACAATTCTTAGATTGTTTTCTATATAAAAAAATGACGCAATTATAGAACAGATTCACAAAAAATCCTTCGATAAAATACAAAATATATATATATATATATATATATAGTAAATCCATTGTTTTTGATGTATGCCTCGTATTGCATACGCACTTACGTCCCTTAAAACAACATTGAATGGACATTTCATTTTACTTAAGTCCAGTATTGATAGTACGCATGGGAAGAGCGGTATTTCATGTACATTTCATACAAAACGAGTTCATTACAACTGTTGATTTTCCAACACCCGCTTTAAGAGAATTTGAACAAAGTAGATATTCTAAAATCAAAATCCCAGTTGGAAATTGATTTTGAAGGAAATTGACATTTTTCACATTTGGATCTGGAACTATATATCTAGAAATAACTTAGTTGTAGATAGGCTCAAAATAGGACCAACGGACTGGAAAGACTGAGAGTGACGTAAGGACAAGAGGAAAACGTAATTACATAAAATCCATGTTTGTGAAACACATGAACATAATTTCATAGGTTATATAACCTGTTGTTGCCGTAGAGACATGCAATGGCTTTGGTGTTGAATGGGCAGCAAGGCGACGCGTTCCAAACATGTGAATCTGTTCAATTTGTGTCCCAACGTTAAACGTGTTTTGTAACTTGTATTGGATTTTCCACAATGTCACATTTATTGAGTTAATACTCTGTACATGGTTAACAACACAATTCAGATACGAAAATATTTTAAAAATTATTGATTTTTGAGAGTATGTGAACGAGTTGGTAATAAAGTTATGCTTTGCGATCGTTGAATTCAATTTATATCGTGCCACTCCAAAACTAGAGCTTTGTCACAGACGTGACGTATACCCCCACGTGCTGCATTGACACAGAATATTTTGCATGCTGTTTTCACAAAAGTCCCCTTAAGAATCACATGTTGATCCACACAGGGTAAAAGCCATTTGAATGCATCGTCGGATACCCACGACTAATTTATTCCGTTACTCTCCAGCATTAGCCGTGGGACAATATAGGCAATACACGCCGTTTTGACCTTAACTGTAACCTTTCAAAAGGCCAATGAAATCGTAGTTTACAAAAATAATACTCTTCGCTTTAAAAGTGTCAATGCTTCGTCTGGATAATGGCGGCCGCCATAGAAAATAAAATAAAAAATAAGTTAGTAATATGTGATAAAACATAAACCATGATCATTTAGCCACCTTGGAATATAGTCATCAAAGCACAAGCTACACGGTAAACGAAACCACTTACTAGTTTGTTGTATAGGGTCTATTTAATCCACCTCAAAAAAATAAAACACACACACTAATGCATTTTTCACTATATAATACTTTTAATAAGTTATTTAAATAGTTCACACAATACTATACTTTTCCTCTATAAAACCAAAAACTAAACTCAACTGCTAGTGTATCAAAGCTTATTTTAACAGGTTTTTAAATTTCAAACATCTATTCATAAAATCAATTTGCTGCAGTATAAACAAGAGCATGGTTAAATTAATGCTTGTTCAACAGAGTGTTATTAATGTAAACAATCTGGCAACACAATGTTGTTGTTTTTTATAAACTTGATGGTTAAATGCTAATCAACAATTTCCCTTCAATATTTAAAACATAATCCATACCTTGTTGTGAACTGTTCCTATGAGAGTAATCACAGGAAAGGTGTTGATGTTTGATAATGATACTTGTTTTTATCTTCTAATTAGCAGTGTTGTGGGATAAAGTTATTTGTTCTTTAATTTTTTGGTTGTTAATTAAAAAAAAAGTTATGCCGACCTACCTACAGTAATTTTTGGGGCGATTATAGGATATATACATTTTCAAAAGTGAGCTGCAATGTGATTGAGAAAACCAATTCGAATGATGCATACTGCTACATGTTATTGCAATCTATTCCAAATGACAATCCAAAGTGTGCCCTGTTGAAAAGGGAAACAAAATGAAACGAAAATATCATTACCTTTAGATCAGCTACCATTAATAGTAAAAATAATCCGCGTGATTGCTTTAAGTTGTACAAAATTAGTGTGATGATCCGTGTGTTCCAAGTCGGACAAGCGCATCTATGGCCATTTTTTACTTTTGAACTTCATATGTGACCTTGAACTTAAAGACATCGACATAATTCTTTCGCATGACACACCGTCCAATGATTGTGAACAAATGTACGGAGTAATTTTAAAATATCACAATGATTGACAAAGTAATGACCCAGACAATATCATTTATGGCCATTTTTTAACCTTTGAATTCACAGTGTGACCTTGACGTTGCAGATATCGACATAATTCTTTCGCATGACACATCATCAAATGATGGTAAACAAATGTGCCAAATGATTTTAAAATTTCACAATGAACGACATGGTTATGGGCCGGAAAAGGTCATTTATGGCCATGTTTTTACTTTTGAACTCAACGTGTGACCTTGACGTTGCTGATATCGACGTAATTTTTTCACATGACACATCGTCCAATGATGGTGAACAAATGTGCCAAAGACATTAAAATCTGACAATGAAAAACATAGTTATGGGCCGGACCAGGTCATTTATGGCCATTTTTGACCTTTGAACTCAAAGTGCGACCTTTACCTTGGAGATATCGACGTACTTCTATCGTATGGCACACCGTCCAATGACGGTGAACAATTGTGCCAAATGATTTTAAAGTCTCACAATAAATGACAAAGTTTTGCCTGGTCAAGCTCAGTTATGGGCATTTTGACTTTTGAACTCCAAGTGTGACCTTGACCTTGGAGATATCGACGTAATTCGTTCGCGCGACACACCGACCCATGATGGTGAACAAATGTACCAAGTCATTTTAAAATTTAACAATAAATGACATAGTTATGATCCGGACAAGCATTTTGACCTTTGAACTTCAGTGTGACCTTGACCTTGGAGATATAGACGTACTTCTTTCGCGCAACACGCCGTCCCCTGATGGTGAACAAATGTACCAAGTCATTTTAAAATTTAACGATAAATGACATAGTTATGGTCCGGACAAACTTTCGGTTTAAAACGCACTAAGTGACCCTGTGACCTCGTTTTTGACCCGACATGACCCATATTTAAACTTGACCTTGACATCATCTAGATACAACTTCTTACCAAGTTTGGTGAAGATCGGATGTAATTTTTGGGACAGACAGACCGACAGACAGACAGACAGACCGACAGACAGACCGACAAAGTGGCTCCTATATAGACCCTATTACCAGTAATAGGGGTATAATAACACCTGCATGAGAATACATTTCTAACTTGGATTTTTTCGAAATCCAATACGCTTGCGCCATATGTAGTTTGTTTTGGCGAATTCGAAATAATAGATGTTCTTATACATGTTATGTTTCATTTTTAGTCAGACGCATTATATAAGCATATCCAGTTGCGCGAGCATCAGATGCGTGTGCACTCCTTTAACAGATACAGTGTTGTTACTGAATTACAAGTCATATTTTATCATAATATTCGATTACGCGGTATTTGTGTTAGATTGCAACATATTAGTTAAATAAATTAATTTGAAATAACATTAATTAAAACACAAAACGTTCATGATATTGTCGTTTGGAATTACCGATATCTTATGTGTTCATGTCTGTATTTCGAGGTTCAGTCTTACTTTGTAAGCCTTGCGTATTATTGCGGTCACTTCCTTGAATTTGTCTTCGCTTATAGCTTGTTGAAGATCGTCTCTCTCAAATGCCGGCTTGTGAGTGTTAAAATATTCCTTCAATAGATCAAAGCGCCCTGAAAAATAAATGCTGTGTAAAACATATCTTTTTTCAGTATTAACCAACATAATATCAGTATCATAGTTGTACCGACATTTGATAAAAACAGAATGTCTTTTTGAAAGCGAAGTGTCGATGAAAAAAGCACATGCACGCTGATAATGTAATGTAATGCGCTGTAAAACGTAAGTTCTAGACTACCTTTAAACAAATATTTGCCGTGATGAGGCACTATTTAAAAAAGCTACACAAGGCTGGAAAGGAAAGCAACACATTATGCCACTACAAATTGAGAATAAATCGTTACATAAAATAACAATAAACCATTGTTTATGCGATTGTGCAATATGCTTCTTTTTTGCGATTATTGTCTTCGCCGAAAAGCTATTTTTCATATTTTTTAAGCCTTGAATGTCTACGATTTTCTTGGACTTTTCTTGACAATTATGTTGAACATTTTGGATCCTGATCAGCCTGCTCTTTTAGAGCCAAAATGGTCGCAATCGCCCTAAGGTCCAATTTCCTGTTACGTGGCTCTTTTTTTTCTAATGATTTATGCAAATTATCATGATATAAAGCAAGTCTGTTGTATATTAAAGAGTATTTTTAGTGTGCATATTCCACCCATAAATGAAAGTTACAAAGTTGTTTGTTATTTAAAGCTATTAAACAATGTAAAAAGTTTTCAAGTCTTTTTTATTTAAGTCAAATGCATGCTATATTTGTTATAAACATACATATGATATACACTCAACAAAAATTCAACGATCAGTATAATACACTACACACATGGCGTGTTTAATAGTCTCTATTAAAGCAATATAGTATAAAACATGCGAAAGGTGCTTTTACCTATAAATATATATAAAAATATGTTTACTATTATTATAAAAAGCTTCTACAACAGTTTAATGAGATATATATAAAACACGTAAAGGTTAATGCAAGTATACATAAGGTTAAATTGGCTGAATTTTAAATTTTCAAAAATTTTTTTTTTTTTCGGTTTAGACGGTTTTGTTTTTATTTTTTTGGTAGACTGCTCACTTTTCATGCTTTTATTTTTATTTTTATTTATCCCCCCCCCCGACTCAATTTGTTTGAAAAATTTCCCGTAAAACAAAAAAAAATAAAATGCTGGCCTTAATGGTCATTGCACTTCTCTTAGTTGCCATCTGTGTATATTTCAAGTTTCAAGTAAATCCCTTCAGTAGATTTAGAGTTATGCTCCGGACAAAAATGTACTTTAAAATCATATAAAAGGGGAGATAATTAAAAAACTAAGGTAGATAGAGTTATGGTTCTTGGTCACTTCACTTCTCCTAGTTGCCATCTGTTTATATTCTAAGTTAAAAGTAAATCCATTGAATAGATTTGGAGTTATGCTCCGGACAAAGTTTCAGCCGGACGGAGGGACGGACGGACAGATGGACAGACGGACAGGACCAATTACTATATCCCCTCCGAAAAATTGTCGGCGGGGTTAATAAAAGAACCACTCACGATAAAGACAATAGCTCGAAGATTACTACGGATTTTACCATATATTCTATACTAGAATGGCAGCCGCCCACGAACAACTTCCATTATTTCAGGAAGAAACGTGTGGCACGTAGCAATGCACTTGTGTCCATTCTTCAGAATATAGGAAATACGGCCTTTATCCGAGCATGCTCGAAACATTAACCAGAAAATGTATAGAATTTACATATTGATGTGGGCGGTAAAAACACGCCCAAAAGAAGTATAAAAGAAACATGTTAAAACATCTCTGATGCGTATAACAGTAAAATAATATAAAAATGTGATTTACAGACACGTAAAAACATGCATAGTACGGGAGTCAAAACCTTATGGCGGAGAAGGGGTGAAGGTGGGTTGTTAATTTTGACCACACTGGATTACCATGTCACAGTCTACAAGAACAAAGGGCCACAATGGCCAAGACCGAATTCGATTGGTTAAAAGAGCCCATGTGACCACACACACTGAGGTTACACACAAGTAATTAAATATCAGGTTTGAACAAGTATAATGGTAACAAAAAATTAACTTTTAAGAAGGCGTAAAATGACATAAAATCTTTTATGTGTGCATAAAATATTATTTGTAATGATTTGACATGAGTGGTTTATTAATAATTCTTGCAATTTTTTATGAGATTTCGTTGGAATAGTCATAATTTAAGGACATGGTAATTAGATAATATGTTAAGGATACTTTTTAAGACCCCAAAACAAGGAAGGACAATACAAATAACGAGTGCATAAAAATAAATGTCAAACTGACCATGGCGTGGCGAATGAAAACATATAAAAATATAAAAATGTATAATTGCCGTATAGTTTATTTACTCGTATCATGTTTATATCATGGTTTTGAAATTAAGTATGTCTAGTTGCACACTTTTTTTGGTACAATATTCGTTTACACCGTTACTATTCAAGTTCATTTTACGGAAACCAGGAAAATCACCTCACATACAAGTTCAACCTCTAGAATAGCATACGAATTTTGATAATACGACCTCAAATGGAGAAACAATATTAAAGTGATCTTGTGGGCATCTAACAGTTTATAGGTGTCTTTCGCAACCGTTGTTTCTTTTTGGTGTTTCCACTTTAAAAACACTTATATTTGTTAATGCAGCATCAACATACTAAAACAATTATCCCGGAAAGAGAAAAATAATGCATTTGAATATCAACCGTACTTTCGTTTGACAACTGATCATGCATGTACGATGTGATACTAAATTTAGTTTTAGTGCAGATTCGTTCATACGACACAAATACGTCTTACAGGACTGGGTGGGTCACGTAAGAATATAGAATATAAAATATATTTTTATAAACAAGTGGTAGCAAGATGAGTTGCAGATAATTGGTCAGTAATTGGTCAGTAACCACATTTTAAGTAACTCTTATGGCCTGTTAATTCTTTTCAGCTCAATTCAACAGTGCAAAATGCCCATAATACCACTTTAATATGAACCACAAAATAACCCATTCACAATATTAAGATACATGTAAGTTCAGATTGATCCCACCCCCCCCCCCCCAAAAAAAAAAAAACAAATACAAAAAAAACTACAACAACTGTTCATCTGACTTTGGTAAATCAATCATTCTTGTCAGTGTTTAAACGTTTCAAAAAAGCGAACCGTTTCCTTAACAAGACTGCCTAAAAACCTAGGGCGCTCATCTGACAGATATAGAGATTTACCTGTTATGTGTATATAGTGTGATGTTTGTGTAGTAACTGAAGTTATTGTCTACGTTTTTATAACGTTTGACACAGGCTTAAAAAGAACAGAGACAATATAAGAACAAATTAAAGCTATTTCCATAAAACTATAAAAAAAAGAGTAACTTTCAGAGTGAGGCCAATTATGATTCCAGGCATGATTTGATCACACTGGGTACAGACCACCATACGATGTCGCATATCAAACATGAAACCCTTGCCCCTTGCGGTTTCAGATAATACAATTTAACGTTATTTACCGCACGCGTCTATATATATCAATTTATCCCTAGGCGTGGTAAATACATAAAAAAGAGTTTGAGTAAAAAACATGATACACACCCATT
The DNA here is from genome assembly GCF_020536995.1 of Dreissena polymorpha. Lineage (NCBI taxonomy): Eukaryota > Metazoa > Mollusca > Bivalvia > Myida > Dreissenidae > Dreissena > Dreissena polymorpha. The sequence goes on along the minus strand of NC_068361.1, from coordinate 1,352,283 downwards.
ACCAAACCTCTGACCCATTAAGTTTCAAAGAAGATGTTTATAATTTTTGATGTAAACTATAACATTCTTTGTAAATAAGTTGACCCCTGGATCGCGGCAAGATGTTGAATGCAAACAACCATCATCTGGGCCCTGAAGTTTCAAGGAAAAACATTTTACTTTTTTTCCTATATATAAGGAAAACGAGTTACCCCTAGGGCGGGAATTTTTTTTACAACAGGGGCATGATTTAAACAAACTTGGTAGAGGGCCATCATATGTGCTTAAAAAACAAATTTCAAATGTGACCCATGTGGTTAAGAGATTTTTTTTAAATAATTATTTATAATAGAAGTCGATATTAATACTGTTCCATTGTGCGTGGCCGGTTTTGACCCTAAGGGTCATGATTTGAACAAACTTGGTAGAATATTACGATACAATGATACATGCCAAATACCGATTCTCTTGGCCTTGCAATTTCAGAGAAGACTATTTGTTTTTTCCAGTTTTGTGTATAAACATGTAAGGAAAAAACAAGTCAACACTATGGCGGGGCCCATTTTGACCTCAGTGGTTTATTTTAAACCCCTGACAATCGCAAATTCATAGAAGAAGACTTTAAAATGCATTGCCTATATGAGTCTATATTAAGCAGGCTGAGACGTGATTTGCACACAAAATAGTAAAGCCATAGACCATGTGGTTTTAGACAAGAAGGGCATCGTCATATAGGTCGCTATATGATTTTGTATACACTCTCTTTGCTACAAGGTCTAAACTGTTGTTGTTTGTTTGATTGCCCAAAAACCAATCCGCCCTTGGACGCTGAACATGTTATCGAATTCCTATGGCATCAACATGTTTAAAAAGATACATGTGTAAAATATGAGCCGATATCAATAGCAAGACGAATGTCAATGAAACTGAAGGTTGCCTGCGTTTTTTAATATATTGGCTTATTGACGGATTTGTTAACTTCCTGGAAACTCGTCAAAAGATAGACATGTCGGTACCATAACATTGACATTTAAGTGGAGTCGTGTTACAACATTGTCATGCCCAGCCTATGCTGCATACAGGATTTCAAATTTGGGTCATTAGTGTCCCAGATATCAGACGGAAACAAATTATTGGTCGAATTTCAATACGTTGTTCGAAAATAAGTGACGCGGGATGACCTGACACTATACGCACGTACTGTTTTGCTATCACGTAGTATGCTCTAATGGCTCATTGTATAGTCGAGAGCCTGAAGAGTATTCAGCTAAGAATCAAACAGATGATGTCGCGCAATTATTTGTTAACTCTGTTGAACAAACCACTAAGGATATTTACAACAAGTAAAAATTTTCCGAGGATATGATATTCACGAAAGATGATAAAACTGCATACGATGCTGCAACCACATGTCATATATGCGAATGTGATGAAGGCGAATTCCGATTAGAAGGCAACAATGATAGCTATACAAAGGTTCGCGATCATTGTCAATTGACTGGAAAGTTTAGAGGAGCAGCACATTCAAAGTGTAATTTAGGGTATAAAATTCCGAAATTTATTCCTGTATTACTACACAATCTTTCTGGATATGACAGTCATCTATTTATTAAAAAGTTAAGGAATGGAGGACAAATTAGCTGCATTCCCAATAACGAGGAGAAGTATATTTCGTTCTGTAAGAAGATTGTTGTTGACACGTATACAAACAAAAAAGGAAAGGAAACACCTATTTATCATGAAATAAGGTTTATCGATTGCTATAGGTTTATGCAATCGAGATTAAATGCTTTATCAGGAAATCTTACCGATGATCAGTTTCGTGAATTGGCTAAGGTCTATAGCGGTGAGTTTACACTCTTGAAACAAAAGGGAATCTTGCAATATAATTGTGTGAGGTCTGTTGAAAAACTCGAAGAAATATCACTACCCCCAAAGGAAGCATTCTACTCAATGCTCACGGGTAACACTATTAGTAATGATAATTATGAATTAGCAAACAAAATTTGGAAGGCTTTTGGCTGTAAAACAATAAGAGACTACATTGAACTCTACATAAAGAGTGATGTCTTGCTGCTAGCCGACGTGTTCGAAAACTTCAGAGATGCTAGCAATAAATATTATAAACTAGATCCAGCATGGTATTATACAGCGCCAGGACTATCTATGGATGCGTGTCTTAAGTTGACAAAGGTAAAACTTGAGCTTATAAACGATTATGACGTGGTGTTAATGTAAAGGCATGGTATTCGAGGTGGGGTTAGTACAATTTCAAAGCGTCTTTGTATTGGAAACAATAAGTGTATGGGTGATGATCATGATGAAAGCAAAGACTCATCGTTTATGATTTATCTGGATGCTAACAATCCCTATGGGTGCGCGATGAGTAAGCCACTTCCAACAAGGAGGTTTAAGTGGATGAATAAAAATGAGCGTCAGAAGGACAGGGGTGTATTTTAGAAGTTGACTTGGAATATCCTGATGAATTACATGATCTTCATAATGACTATCCACTAGCCCCTGAAAACGTTATACCTGATGGATCAAAAGTTAAAAAGCTTATTCCAAACTTGAACAACAAAACCAAGTATGTAGTACATTATGAAAACTTGCAGCAGCACGAAAAGCTAGGGCTCAGAGTTACGAACATTCATAGAGGAATTAAGTTTGATGAAAGCCCTTAGTTGAAAACATATATCGACTTGAACACTAAATTGCGAACAGCTGCAAATAACAACTTTTAAAAAGACTTCATTAAGTTGATGAACAACCGTGTGTTTGAAAAAACAATGGAGAACATCGAGAATCGTGTTGATATCCGATTGGTTACTAATCATACACAAGCGGAAAAGCTCGCTGCAAAGGTTAATTATAAACGCTGTACTATATTTGATGATAATTTAATAGCTTTACATATGAAAAGAACCAAATTATGTTATAACAAACCCATTTATTTTGGAATGTCTATTCTAGACTTAAGCAAGACAATAATGTACGAGTTCCACTATAACTACATCAAAGCTAAATATGGATAGAGGGCGAAGCTATTGTTTACGGACACAGACAGTCTTGTCTACGAAATAAAAACTAAAGATTTTTATGCAGACATTTCAAATGATGTTGATAGACTGTTTGATACGAGTGAATATCCAAAAGATCACCCCTCCGGAATTAAAACTGGTGTAAACAAAAAGGTTCTCGGAATGTTCAAAGATGAGGCAGCTGGAAAGCAAATAGAGGAATTTGTAGGACTCCGAGCTAAACTGTATTCGTGTAAAATGTATGAAGGGAAGGAACACAAAAAGTGTAAGGGGGTAAAAAAGAGCGTTGTCGAAAACACTATTACACACAACGATTATTAGAACGCGCTGTTTTCTCGCCAAGAATTGCTAAGGTCAATGAACGATATCATAACATACGCGCATGAAATGTATACTGTAACGGTTAACAAAGTAGCTCTACGCGCAAATGATGATAAACGTATTATACAAAAAGACGGAATTCACACACTGGCTTATGGAAATAAACTCCTAAGAAAACAAAACATTGATAGCACTATATAAAATGAGTTTTAATACCGAAAAGTATATAAATGTTGGAGGAGCTGTATAACTAAACGAACCTATATCCAATTTTCAGTTGATAGATGCTGCTAAAAAGTTAAAAATTAAAAACTTGAGGGGTGTCTATGTTCGCGATGAACTTCCGAAAAGCCCTAAAAGGTAGAATGTGGAATTCTAAATTTATGCGACTCGCGAGGAAATGGTATACACTGGACTGTTTGGATAAAAAACGGTCATGAAAAACTGTACTTTGACAGGGGTTAGCACCGCCAGTTGAACTCGTTTGCTATATAAGGAATCCTGTGTATTATAATAGCAAAAGAGAACAGACGGATGGTGAGGTTTTTTTGCGGACACCTGTGTCTTTACATTCTTAAACAATATGAGAGCGAAAGCTTTCAACATGTAATAAACTCATTATATTAAAAACATGTGTATATAAAAATGTCTGTAAATATATTTGGTAAAACAAACGTCGGATCGTCGCAAAGAGTTATTTCAGGAGCTGTCACATTATCACAAGCCATTAATACGTTCTTAAGAAGAGATGGTAAAAATGCAGCTGCTGAAAATATTAACATGGATTCTCACAATCTAATCAATGTATTTGATCCTGCTAATGCTCAAGACGCTGCAACAAAAAATTATGTTGATAATCGAACAGTTTCAAAGTCTGGAGATACTATGACTGGTGATTTAAACATGGGTGGTAGGATGGTTAAAGGATTACCTGTTCATTATCCTACATTGTACAGTGGAAATGAAGCACCCAGTTGTTCACAAGTCACTAGTTTAGTGAATGAAGCAACTACTAATAATAAACAGTATATAGATGATCAAGATGCTGTTACGAAATATTATGCTAATAATTTTACTAAAAAAATGTTATTCGGGTTATGTTCCAATTTTGGAGGAGAATATTAGTAGAACTGGATTTGTAACAACTGCAAGTTCAGTTACTGATGATAAATTTAGAGCATATGGTGCATTTATTAGTCTTAACGATGATGGGTCTAATGGAAGCTGGGCTACACCTTCAAAAACTGGTTGGCTTCAAATTAAATGTCCTGAACCCGTGACAATTTGGTGGCGTTAAAAGCTAGAGCTATAGATGGTAAAAATATAACTGGATGGACTATTAGTGGAAGTCATCATGGAAAAGAATTTGAACCACTGTTGACATCTACAGCTAAATTGTTTGGATCTGCTAATGCTCCTTTGTTTTTTTATATTTCAACTACTTCAGCATACCAGTATTATAGACTCAATATAATAGCAAGTTCTGGAGCCAGAGATCTTGGAGTTCAAGTTCTGCAGTTGTATGTTTAATCAACCTGAGTTAAGAATATCAAACTCTAATATAAAAAATAAGATTGTATCCGTTTTTTTCTATAATGTAGTAAGCGCGAAACTGATAAGGAAAATAAGAGGTATTTGGAACTTCTTGGTTTTGGAAAATGTGGTATGACTATTGACACAGACGATGGAACGTCTACCTTATTAAAATTTAATAAAACGTTTAAAATACCAAAAACATACAGCGTCCAACTGCATGATGAACTTAATCAAATGCTCTGGACTAAAAACGATGAGTTTGAAAAGATGGAAGCAACCACTAAAGAGTCAAAAAAACAGTGGTACAACGTTACAAAACGGGAACAACTTCGGTTGATTGACAAATACGTGTTAAAATTAAAGTGTGATATGGAGGAAAACAAATATCGCAAAGGTGCTATTACCACGGCATTCTTACTCGGAATGATCAAACCAAACGACATTGTTTACCAAGACTTTGAAATTAAACATATAAAAAGAGAATATTTTGCATAGGCCTACACGGTCGAAAGTCCTCCATCCGCCCCGTCACGATAATAAGAAAATTGAATTATCATATATTTCGCGATTCATGGTTCAGGTGTGGCTTTAATTTGGTTGAATTTTTGTAATTTAAATTCAACCATAACGTAGTTAAGCAATCACAAATGACCATAATTACATAAACGTGGTTAAATTAAAATTCAACCACGAGATGGTTAAAAACTAAATTCAAACACGAGATGGTTAAAACTAAATTCAACCACAATGATTAAAACCAAATTCAACCACAAGATGGTTAAAACCAAATTCAACCACTAGATGGTAAAAAACTAAATTCAACCACAAGATGGTTAAAAACTAAATTCAACCACTAGATGGTTAAAACCAAATTCAACCACGAGATGGTTAAAACCAAATTAAACCATAGTCAGGGTTAAAACCAAATTCAACCACGAGATGGTTAAAACCAAATTCAACCATGAGATGGTTAAAACCAAATTCAACCACTAGATGGTTAAAAACTAAATTCAACCTCAAGATGGTTAAAAACTTAATTCAACCACGAGAAGGTTAAAACCAAATTAAACCATATAAATGATTAAAACCAAATTCAACCACGAGATGGTTAAAACCAAATTCAACCACTAGATGGTTAAAAAATAAATTCATCCACAAGATGGTTAAAAACTAAATTCAACCATATTCATGGTTAAAAATCGAGATGAGCCAGCCGCGCATATTTCTATCTGCTAAAGTCTAATACCCCACACAGAAACGACGAAAATAGCATTCGAGCGGACTAGTTAAGCGGCGACTATCGGGGAGCATAATAAACAGACGTATTAAAGTGTGAAAAAAAGAACTGTTTCTTATATTCTGTTTTTGTCAAAGCAGTTGGTAAACAACTTGGACTTTTTTTCAACAGTCGTGCTTTTTAAATGATAAGATCATGAGCTGTAAATACAGACAAAGAATACTTATTCAGGCTAGTGAACACGATTCCTGAATAAATAGATTTCTAAGTAACGGAATGTTACACATATAATACAATTATGTTCACAAACATATCGAAAAGTTCATATTCACTTAAATCTCCCAAAGAGTAAAACCCAAGTGTTAAGTTAAAAACGCCCATCATATTTAACAGAGGGGGCAATCACGTGATTATTAAGATGGCGACGTCCATGCCGATGCCGGTATTTTTTCGCCGTTTTATACCATTTTATAACTAGTATTATTTTTTAAATTCCGTCCACTTTCCAGCCATATTAGCAATAAAGTTGCTGGCGTTTATTTTATTGTAATATTCGCTCTATATCTCGACTTTTCTCGACAAAATTTCTAAGCGGGATGACCTAATTAGGGCTCCACTTAGAAAATTTGCGGCGAGTAAAGTCCAGATACAAAGTTAATTTAAATATGAAATAAATGTAATCACTTTTTAACTGATATGGCTGGAAAGTGAGCGTCGATAAAAAATTAAACAAGAGTGATAAAGGGTATAATACGGCGAAAAATAACTGTCCCGGCGTGGACGTCGCCATCTTGACTATCACGTAATTACCCCCTCTGTTAAAACGCTGTATCACATACTTCTTGTAAACGTGAAACATGACATAGTACCAAAGTGCTTCCATTTTTTGTCCGTTCGTCACATGGTGGCTTTTTGTGCATGTAGAGCCATTATATATCTACTATATTAAGCATTGTGATCAAGTTATAGTTAATTTTCTTCAACTGTGAACGTTATAGCGAATTCTTGTAAGTGTAGACCGCAGTTTTTGCGGCGAAATACAACTTACATATTCATATGATTTATTCCTAATCTATTGACTGAAATGAATTCAATGCTTTTATAGGCTATTCTTACCTCGATCCACAATAAAAACATCTTGCCAGCGGTACGTATAGATATCGCCGCACACTCTTATATCAAAGAAATCTCCGCGCACGGTCACTATCGTACCAACTTTACCGAGTGTCTACAAAACAAAAATATGTATTCATATTAAGAGCATATACGTCTGCCATAAACAAGGATTATAACACAACTTTAAACATTAACAAATACATTAAGAATTAGACATTTGTGAAGTGTTTTTTTCAGTGTTTTGGTTTTACTTGAACAATACAAATATATTTTGCATGCATTCGCTAATAAGCGAAGCGTGCGTACATTCAAATACGCACAGCATATTTAAGTCTCCGCATTCTTAAGGATCAAACGCAGTGTCATTTTATATTTGATTACTTAATTCACGAAGAAACGAGTGCCTACAAACTAAAATGGCTGACTGATAATGTCAAGACAAGTACTTCTGAATATCACCGATATTTTGTACAGGAAGGTAACTATATTGCACTTCAAGTGTTCACTTGTAATCAAAATACACAAAATAATGAAATATTGACTTGTTGACCTAGTTTTTACCCAAATTGACACAACATCTTACTTGGCTTAGAAATTATAAAATAAAAGTTTTTATTCGAGAATCTTAACGATCGCATCCTTAATGCGGCATCTAGAGTGGTAAAAATGTATTTATCAGATTTAAATTGGGGATCTATTTCTGAATCTGAATCGGCACAATATGAATATGTATATTAGAATTTCTTCGAGATTTTCAAAATGTGTGATATGTAGCAGTTGTGTTCAAATCGTTAATTATACGCTAGCTTATATATTTGGTGACAAGATTCGGTTCTATATAAGATAAAGAAAATCCCATCGACGCGTCAGGGCATACATATACGTCAGGACATACATGTACCAGTGTTCAGCCTGGCAGACCCGAACTGAATACGGTTGCAAGCATTCGGTTTTGGTCATAGCCTTAACCTTTTTATATAGTACATTATGTTCACAAATGCTCTTTTACTTTAAAGGAAAAAACGGATACGATTATGGATGCAATGCGAGTTTAAAAAACTGGCATTTGTGTTATGATCGTCTAAAGCTTTTTTTCACACATGCAGTTAATCGAACTAATTGAAACGCTTCATGAGGATTCGTGATAATTTGAATTTTTCACGACTTAACCATTTATTGTGATGACAATTTAATTGCGAGTTTAAAACACTGGCATTTGTGTAATGATCGTCTAAAGCTTTTTTCACACACGCAGTTAATCGAAAAAATTGAAACGCCTCATGAGGATTCGTGAAAATTTGCATTTTTTACGACTGAACAATTAATTGTAATGACAATTTATCACGATATAATAATCAATATATGCCGACATCAGTACATATATTATACAGCAGCGACATATCAGTTCATAGTAAACAGGAATCAGTGAACATGCGCTTTTATGAAAGTACGAACAAGTAAAGAAACAAAACATATATTAAGATTTATTTTCGGTGAGTATATGTACAATTTTCGCTGACTGTTCCTGATCAATCCTTAACTCCCGAATCACTGAATAATTTAGAAATATATTGCATTGCTACAACAAGAGTTACGTTCATTACATAGCAGATGTTGAAAACGAATGTTTTATTATTTTGCCGATTTATTTTCTATTTCTACAAGGCAGATATCTCTCGTTAAAATTGAACTTCATAACAACCTTAAACGAAATTAATGATGTATGTTAACATACAATTGTAGTTCTCATACTATATCTTAAACATGTGCTTGTTGTGCGTGCTTTACAAGAATGGTTTAATTGTGTACGTTTCCGTCATTATTATAGTCTACAACTATACAACTATTTGAACATTTTACAAAATTCACTGAAATGTGAAGATTCCAAACTTGCAGATCGTGACGTTTTTCTTGCACAAGTTGGGCTGCGATCACAATATTATTAGTAAGAATACTACAAGATCGGGTTGCCAAAATTAGTTTGCCATTTATAAAATTTTAATCGGCGTGTGATACAATAGGCTTGATGTTGCGTTTTTAAGGCGTTGATCGACCACGAATGGACACGAACGAGGACATACAGCCCTATCGACTATCAAATTCACGATTCTTTGAGATCGCAACACATTGTAGCAGAACATGTTGTTTTTCTTGCCTTAAATCAACTGCGATTGTCGCGATGTTGAATAACGTTAAGATACAAAGATGGAATCCAACATTATTGAATTTATAATCCAGATTGACAACTGATTAAAGATTATAGCGTTACTCGTAGAAATCAAAATTGCCAATTGATCAACGTTTAAAGTGTCAATCTTAGACATTTGACAATCGTTCACAAATCTTAGACATTTGACAATCGTACATAATACAGAATGGCAATTGTACAGTTACGTGTTGCGGTTAAAAATACCAGTTGCTTATTCGATTTGAATAACAGGCAAGAACTTGTTCTTGTGCCTTATTCGGCAGCATGAAAAAGAACCGGGTAGTTTATAAACAACAGACGATATAAATTTGCTCCTTGTTCGATTTGAACGAGGGAATTGTTTCATTTTCCTCTTTCAGCCTAAACAGGAACTGATTTAACATTCAACTAAACAAAATTGAAATAAATTACAATAACTGTCGTGAATATCTTACGTACAAGTACAGAGATTTTCATTGATATAAAGGTCTCTTCGGATAATTTAAATATTGTTTTTTAATAAGACAATATCAGTCAATCAGTAAAGAATAAGGATATAGTTCCCTTTTTTAATATTATAACCGCAAAAAGGAACGATGATATCATTAAATAAAGCTAAGTATGCGCTACAAAAAATATGTAAATATCGTACGTACATATATAATGATTTGCATAGAGTTGTGGTATTATGTGGTTCCTTTTGATAACATGTTATAATAAGACAATGTCAATGCCTCATTCGGATCATTTTTTATTATTCAGCTTCGAAAAATGAACTCAGGTATAAATATGTTTCCATGCATAGCAAAAATAAGTAGACATTGTATCGAATGCACTGTTTTATAATATAAATACTTAATTCATACTCGTTAAGGTGTTTTTAAGGTTTGGCGTATATGAAGTTAATGTTAAAAGTAGAAAATGCTGATTCGGTTTGAACAAGAAATACTATTCAAGCGCGAAGAATTTACCTGAAATGTTATTTTTTAACATGCACTTAATGTGTTCAAGTTGCTTGACATCTTGTCGAATAGCTGCATATTCAGTATTAATGGGTTAAGGTTGTGTCGTTAAGTTACAAAGCAGCCGTTTCAAATTTGGTCTCAAAAGGACTAGGCAACTGGTTTTTTAGTCGTGAATAAACTCATGAATTAAATTAGATTTGAATTAACAATAATAAAAAGTCAAGAGAATTGTTATCTTCTGCAATGCATGATAGAAACTTGATAGATAGTTTTAGACTAATGAATGGCACTATTAATCAATACACTTGGCGAAAACCAAACACTCTTCAACAAGGTAGATTGGGTTTTTTCCTTGTCACTAGTAATCTTGTTCAAAATATTAGAAAATGACCAGCTTTTTTTAGAAACCTTGTTAATGGAAGTCAGGGGCAAAATTATCTCATTTTCATCATACAGATCTAAACAGAGGAAAGACAGGGAAGATTTTATTATAAAAAAAAATGAAATTCTAGAAAAAAATATTACTGAAAATAATATTGAAGAAAATATTTTTGTTACAGCAGAAACTATCTGATATCAGTGATATTAAAATTAAAGGATTATGCATAAGATCCAAAGCAAAATGGATTGATGAAGGCGAAAAACCCACGAAATACTTTTGCAATTTGGAAAAACAACACTCATCTAGCAAAACAATACCTTATATACCTTATATTATAAACAATAATGACCACAATATATATGATCAAAATGAAATTTTAGCAGAAGCTGCCTCATATTACAAGACTTGATACTCGAAAAGTGAAACAAAAGAAAGTGATAACGCTATATTTGATGGACTTAATTTGATACACGGTGCAAAATTGAATAACGATGAAGCTCAAGCATAAGAAGGCATATTGACAATGGAAGAAATCTCAACTACATTGAAAAATATGAAACATTTTAAAAGTCCAGGTTCAGATGGCTTCACAACAGAATTTTTTTTAAGTTTTCTGGAAAGATCTTAAGTATTTCATTTTAAGGAGTCTTAATTATGCTTTTATTTCTGGAGCTATGCCAATCACTCAAAAACAAGGTATTATCACCTGTATACCAACAGAAAATAAGCCAAGAACAACCTTTAACAATCTTAGACCATTAACTCTCTTAAATGATGTTTACAAAATAGCTTCAGACACAATTGCAAACAGACTTAAAACAGTACTTGACAAATTAATTTCCAAAGATCAGACGGGATTAATAAAAGGAAGATATTTAGGTGAAAATACTAGACTATTGTATGATATCCTAAAATATACAGAAAATAACAAAATCCCAGGACTCTTATTAACGGCAGACTTTGAAAAGGCGTTCGACTCATTGGCATTCAATTTCATTGAAAAAACTCTAATTCATTTTAATTTTGGTCCAATGTTAAGAAAATAGATCTCTCTTTTTTATACAACACTATGTTAGCCATTCAAATCAATGGATTCCTGTCTGAATCATTCAACATTGAAAAAAAGCTGCCGTCAAGGCGATCCGATCAGTTTTTACATTTTTATACTATGTGCAGAAACATTGGCAATCAAAATAAGAAACTCAAAACAAATTAAAGGAATAACTATTGACACCGTTGAATACAAAATTTCCCAATTTGCAGACGACACATCACTTTTATTAGACGGTTCTGAAAGTTCTCTTAACACAGCACTTGACCTACTGCATACCTCTGCCCTGGAATCTGGACTAAAAATTAACTATGACAAAACAAAAATCATATGGATAGGCTCCAAGAAATATAGTACACATTCAATAAAAACTAAATACAAACTTATGTGGGGTTCAACCAATTTCAAAGTACTATGTATCATATTTGATGTCAACCTAGAGAAAATGATTGATTATAATTATTCTAGCAAATTAGCAATGTTACAAAATATCATACATTTTTGGAAAAGGAGAAATATCTCACCTTTAGGAAAGATAACTGTAGTTAAATCCATGTTACTCCCCCTTTTCACTCATTTATTTATTGCTCTTCCCAGTCCAGGAGTACATATATTAAATCAAATACACAATTGTTTTTACAACTTCATATGGGATGGTCCTTTAAAAATCAAACACAATGTTCTTATCAAACCTTATGAAGAGGGAGGGCTGAATATGATAGATATATACTCATTTGAAAAAAGTTTGAAGCTAACATGGATAAAGAAACTTGCACTATGTAAAGATAAATGCTTTGTATTAGTCTATTCACTGTTTGATGTTAAAAAATTAAATATGGGTAATGCATATCTGCAAAAAATTGTTAAAAGATTAACTAACACATTTTGGAATGATGTTCTTAATTACTATAGCATTTATGTTAACAAATTTAACATTTGTACATTTGATGGTGTATTAAATATGCCATTATTTTACAATGACAACTTTAAAATTGGTATGAATTGCATTTATGATAAGAACATGTATGAAAGAGGAATTAGACTTGTTAGAGACATATTATGTACCTCTGGAGGGTTTAAGACCAAGAATGATATTGAGAATTACACTGGAAAAGTGCTAAGTTTTTTATTCTATGAAGGAGTTAAAAGAACTGTATCGGATTTTATTAAAAAATCCAGTTTTGCTACTGTTAACAAGCCAAACAGCACTGGAGTATTTATCTCTTCCTATCTGAATGTTATTGTTTTTAAAGCAAAACCAAATAAATCAATATATAGCACATATACATTTAATAAAGAAAAAGCTACATGTCAAAATAAGTGGAATGAAATATTTAATAACATTGACTGGAAGTTTGTACATAACTTTGTTTTTGAAAACCCCAGAGATACATATATACAATGGCTTCAAACTAGAATTGTACACAGAATCTTGGGTACAAAATCTATGTTATATAAAATGAAAATTGTTAACGACAATCTATGTTCTTTTTGTAAAAAACATGAGGAAACCTTAATTCATCTTTTCTGGGAATGTGAACACATTCAACCCATTATCAACTATATAAAATATTCAATGAATCTAAACAACATCAATTTTCCCAACATTTCTTGCCAAGATGTTCTACTTGGGATTTGTTCAGAAAAAATGACCCCATTAATATTTTATTTCTTGAAATGAAAAGGTATGTTTTTATCTGTAAAAAACATAGTAAAATCCCAACAGTACCAGGGCTAAAAATAGTTTTCAACTAGCATGAGAAATTCAAAAGCACACCATTTGCCAAGGATCGGAATTTCCAAATTGGTCAGTTGTAAGATTATTAATCAATGAACCCATAACTTAAAATGTACTTGCTTTACATTGATGTGCACTGAAATGAATGATTTCAACTATACACTGTGGTTTTGTTTTCACAAATTTTTTTTTGTTCAAATCTACACTTTCTTAACCTTTTACAAAAGCAACAATGATATGTGTAGTACAAATCTCCTTATTAAGTATAAAGATCCCTGTGTTATATAGAAAGTATAGTTGCTACTTGTATTTTCGGTGCTTTCACAAAGTTTTACTCTACTATGTATCTATGTATACATCCATACGTTGTACTTTGCTAAATATAAACTTGCATCCGCTGTTTATAAACGTGCAAATCATTTAGTTGTATACTAACACAGGCTGTATTTAATTGCTACTAACACATAATGTTTGTAAGGTATGGAGTAGGATGGCCTCGACCTACACATACCTATTGACGAGGTAAATAAAGTTTTCTTATAAAAAAAATAAGAAATAAAAAATAAAAAATTAGATTTGAATTCGTTTTGATTTACTAAGAATGGTATGTGTTTTTCCTTAAAACAGATCATATCAAATATGCTCAGCTTGAATAAAGGAAAGGACACTGTTCATTATGAGTTTTAAGAATAATGTATAAAGGACTATGAACAATGAAACATCTTACTGTCATATGGTGATAACAAGAAATTATTTAACAATAGCATCATCGTACTTTCGTAATAAAGTTTCTTTGTCATCGTTATGTCGCGTTATCGTTATCGTAATATCGTGATTTCGCCTTATAATTCTCACAATTTCTAGTAGCGACATTATACTCAATCCATGCTAAGGCGATGAAAATAACGGGATCCCGTAGTATATTAATCAAATATCGAGACGCTGTAAAGTTTAATTGATTTTGATAAATAAATAATAATTATCACACATATATGCATCATGCACGGCATTCAATACAACACAGACTGTTGTGCTTATATAGTGCTATTATTTCTCCGTGTGTAAGTTTTTTCTAATCATTGGTATATTAAATATTATTAAAATCTCAATTTAAACCAACATTTATAAGTGACACAGACACAGCAAAGAATAAAATAGTCTAGTAAAATGCACACATTTCTTAACGTACCAACTTTATATCCATGAAACATGAGATCGCGGTCGGAAGGATCATCACCAGGTCACCGGGAGCAACATCGTGAGGGGTGTCAATAGCTTTGCACTCAACAGCATTGGTATTACCATCTTTAATTAGATCATCTGGGGTGAAAATCCTCCTGAAATAATATATGAATAGTAAAACTTTATTCAAATAAATATTTATTTTTATAGCGTTTATTCACCTCCATACATTACAAATTGTATTGTTAGAATACATGTTAATTTGTTAGTATTTAATACAGTTCTTGAAAATATAGTTCTTTTTAACTATTCAACTTGTATGCTATAATAGAGGTAAATAAATTCCACGCATTCCATTATATATACACAATCTTACAGTTCACACACACACAGAGAAACATACGCAAATGCCATGTTATGATACAAAAAAGAAAGAAGAATGGTTGGACTTCACTCAATAAAAGACTTTAATCAAACGGTTGGACTTCAGACAATTATAAACATAAATCAAACAACTATGGTATTAAATATTTAAACAAAACTACGATTTTTTTTATTGATCTATAAACAGTTTTACAATTGACAAGTTTAGTATTTCCTTTTCTTGATTTTTTGTTTCGAGTTAATATCTCATGCTACGCAAAGATAGTTATTTAGCCCCGTTATTGAAGGTAATAGACCATTTGTCTTGCATACAGGTATATACTTTTTAATTTCTAGGATTACAACATAAATACAAGAGCGCCGCGTGACGGAGCAATATACGCCCGATTCGTGTGCCATTGGAGATGATACACTGATGATTGATGTATTTGTTTTGGAAATAAGCAAAAAAAAAAAACAACAACTTATATAACTGATATATTCATATATATGCATTGATATCATTAAGTGTACACTTAGTCTCATTTGTTCTCTAAAACACAATATTTAAATCATAATTGTTTAGACCTACATAGGTATAGAATGGCAGTATTTCCGGACAAAGTGGCGCCGTTGAAAATGCACTAATTGACCCTATGACCTAGTTCTTGACCCGACATGACCCATATTCGAACTTGACCTAGATATCAACTAGATGCAACTACTGACCAAGTTTGGTAAAGATCGGATGAATACAATTTGAATAAGAGTCCGGACAAAGTGGCGCTGTTGAAAATGGACTAATTGACCCTATGACCTAGTTTTTTACCTGGCATGACCCATATTCGAACTTGGCCTAGATATCAACTAGATGCAACTACTGACCAAGTTTGGTGAAGATAAGATTTATACAATTTGAATTAGAGTCCGGACAAAGTAAAATGCACTAATTGACCCTTTGACCTAGTTTTTGACCCAGCATGACCCATATTCGGACTTGACCTAGATATCAACTAGATGCAACTACTGACCAAGTTTGGTGAAGATCGGATGAATACAATTTGAATTAGAGTCCGGACAAAGTGGCGCCGTTGAAAATGCACTAATTGACCCTATGACCTAGTTTTTGACCCGGCATGACCCATATTCGAACTTGGCCTATATATCAACTAGATGCAACTGCTGACCAAGTTTGGTGAAGATCGGATGAATACAATTTGAAATAGAGTCCGGACAAAGTGGCCCCTTTGAAAATGCACTTATTGACCCTATGACCTAGTTTTTGACCCGGCATGACCCATATTCGAACTTGGCCTAGATATCAACTAGATGCAACTGCTGACCAAGTTTGGTGAAGATCGGATGAATACAATTTGAATTAGAGTCCGGACAAAGTGATGCCTTCCGCCCGCCGCCCGCCCGCCCGCCAAGGGGTTTCACATAATACGTCCCGTATTTTATACGGGCGTATAATAAGTAACGTGTATATTTGTACACCCAAATAACATATGTTTGTGCATAGAATATTTTTGCACGTTATGTGATCTTGATAATTCTACAACATAGTTTACAATTCTCTTTGTAAAAAAGCAGTCCCAGAACAAATGTACTAGGGTTTCTTCATTTTCATTACAGAAGGAACATGAACATAAATTGTCATGATCAATGTTCATTTTAAATAACAAAGATTTGGTGCTTGAGATTCTGTGAACAATTCTTGTCTGGAACCACTGGGTGTATGTGTCTCTTGATATAATAAAAACAAGTGTATGCACGTTTGTCCATTCAATGTTATTAAAAAGTGTATTCCATTTTAAATGACAAGTGGGTACATCTGTATTGTAGCTAAAACATTTATAAACAAGTTTGTTTTGATTATACCCAAATACTATGCTATTCAAGTAGAATGATATAAATGCACATTGTTATTATTTTTTTATAAATGGAAGTCCTGACAATCTGATATATTCCTTCACAGTTCTGATTTAACCTTCATAAAATAAAAAGTTAATTTTAACACCAATTAAATTTTCTAATACAGATTTTAAAAATTATCGAGAAGTGCACAATATAGCTCTTACATATTTTATTCCCCTAGCATACATATTTTTATTATATATAATATTCATACCTATCTTAAAATTGTGGTTATTAAATAAAGGCATGTAAAGGATATCTTCACACTTAATGACGTTTTGTTTATTAATATACCAAACGTAACATGTAAGGGTATCTCTCCAAAGCAATATTTAAACTTACATATTTTTTTAACGTATTGTTTTCCTAAATTAAACATTGTCTCCACATCAAACATAGAATATACTAGTTGGAAACATTTTTCATTACTTGAAACAATTTTCATTACCCATGTTATTTTCATAGGTTTTTGACAAGCATATATATCAGTCACGGCAACGTCTCCAGCATCATATGATTTAATAGCAATAGTTTGTTTAATTTGTGCTTGTCCATCCCATACACAATTCGAAAACATGCTAATTATAAGTTTTAAAACTGTTTTCTCCTGGACTTGATAAAACTATAAACAGATGTGTTAAAAGGTGAAGTAATATTGATTTCATAACAGTTTTCTTTTTTAGGGGTGTTTAAGTTCTTCTTTTTCAAAAATGTATGATATTGTGCAGCTTTTCAAGTTTACTTAAGAAGTTAATTTCTTTACATTTTCTTTAAATCAACATCAAATATAATTCCTAAAATTTTAAGTTGGTTGTGCCCAATACTAGTTTATATTTAGTTTTAATTGATTGTATGCTAAACTTTTTGGAGCCAATCCAGAAAAAGATTTGTTTTGTCATAATTGATTTTCAATCCAGAACCTTAGGCAAAGTTATTTAAAAGATCTAGGGTAGCATTGAGGGAAATATCGGTGCAATCAAGTAAGAGAGATGTATCGTAAGCAAACTGACAAATTTTCAATATTTCCTATCACTATATCTTAGATTGCATTACCATTTTTTATTTAATTGCCAAAATTTCAGCACAACGAATAAAAATATAGGAACGTATTGGGTGTCCTTGTCGGCAGCCTCTTTCAATTGTAATAAACTCTGATAAAAACCCAATGATTTGAATTGCCGTCAAGGTGTTATGTAGGAAGAGTGAACTCCATTTTTTCAATGTCGTACCAAAATTAAAATAATATAATGTTTGTTTCTATAAAATCTAACTCGAGAGTATTGAATGCCTTTTCATAGTCGATGGTCATCAAAATTCAAGGGATATTGTTATCTTCTGTAAATAACATAAGGTCATATATACGTATGGTATTCTCACCAATATATCTGCCTTTAATAAATCCTGTCTGATCTTTACAAATAAAAGTTTCGAGGATAGTTTTAATTCGTTAGCTATAGCCCCAGATGCAAGCTTGTAAATTACATTCAAAAGTGTAAATGGCCGTAGATTTTTCAGAAAATGTCTTGGTTTATTATCTTTAGGTATAAATGTGATAATACATTGTTTTGAAGTAACTGACATGGTCCAGAGGTAAAACTAGAGTTGAGGCTTCTCACTATAAAGTGGCCAAAGCTTTCCAAAACACTTAAACAAATTCTTCTGAAAAACCATCTGATCCTGTGCTTTTGTCATGCTTCATATTGTTGAAAGTAATTGATATTTCATTAAGAGTTAGACGCCCTTCTAAGGACTGAGATTTTGCAGTACTTAATTTAATTGTGTGTATGCCTTTAAGGTCGTCATGTACAGTGTACGAGTCATTAAAAACAGTCTTTGTATACAATGTGTTGTAAAATTGGGTAGATCTTTTAAAATACATGGATTGTCAAATTACTGTTGATTTTCATCGTTTAAAATAAAAGGGATGTTTTTACTAGATGCATATTGTGTTTCTAAGTTACAAAAATATTTTGTGTTTCGCCTTCATCAATCCACTATGTCTTAGCTCTTATGAAAGCGCCTTTCATTTTCAAAAGCCGTATGCCTAAGAGTTCTTGATGCAAAAGATTGAGCTCTTGAATGTTTTCATTTTGATAATTTTTGTTCAATGTCTTCAATTGCTTTTAAAATATAATATTCTGTTTCTGTTCTATTTTTAGACTTGAACCTCGAATATGATATGGTTTACCTCTGCTTTCCATTAATAAAGTTCCTAAAAACAGTTGGTCTTTTATGGTAAACTGTATTAAGTCCTGTTCTATTATATTAATTTATTCAATGTTATACACAGGTAAGACATATTGCTGCTTAATTTCTTCAATTTTTGTTTAACACATTGAATATATTCTAAGTCATAACGTAACGAATTATTAAATTTCCACAGGCCCTTTCCATGTTCTATATTGATAAAAGTCAATTCCAAAGAAATAGGGGAGTGATCTGATTTGTAGCTAGCTTGTACTTCCGCTTTCCTGATAAACTGATTCAATTCATAAGTTGTTAAAAAGAAGTCCAATCTTTTTGGATAGTGTTAGGCTTTGCCAGGTAAAACATTTTTCATCACCGTTTATGACTCTTAGAGTGTCATAAGGTTTTTATCATTGATTACGGAAGATATTTATTCCCTCCACTTCTTTTTATTATTCAGTGTTTTATAGTTGGCATAATTAATTTTCAAATTAAGTAATAAATTAAAATCCCTACATAAAATATAAGACTCATTTCCTATGGTCTCTATTATATTAAACAGTTTGCTATAAAACAAGGGAGAATCATTATTGTGTCCACAAAGAGTGCACAGCGTTAATATATGGTTATCTATTGTTAAATCTAGAATTAATAAGTTTCCCTTTGTATCTTTTTGTTGATTGTGCACTTTAGCATTCAGGTTTTGCAAACATTTATTAAATAAAATGCATACTCCTCTTGAATTGGAAGAGCCAAAACTAAAATAGCATTCACTATCCCAATGTGAGTAAATTTGTTTTTCCATTAAAGAAGTGAAATGACAATCCTGCAAGCAATATATATGGACATTTAGACTTTTTAGATATTTAAAAAAGCAGCTCTTTCCGAAACATCATTTAAACTTCGACAGTTGTATCAAACAATCTTTAAATTATCCATTCACAATACATATGTTTACATTTTCGTTAACATACCATAGGCAACAAACACAATTATCCATTACAGCAGTCCACACACAATACACAATTATAGTAAATAAACAATACAGTTTATATCCGTCCAAAAAAACTAAAAGGCAATAAAACATCCTAAAGTTCACAAAACTTTCCTTAACATAACACACAGCATGGTAAACATGGTTTTACCTGTAGGGGACAACGGCACTTAACGCTCGGTCAGATCGGAGCTGACCTAGCATTTCTACGAGTGCGAGAAGATTTTCTTGTAGTTTATGTTGGCAAGTAGCCGTTCCTGATCATTTTTCGTCACGAGGCATCCTTGCCCAAAAACATGGTACAGTACAGCTCACGCAAAACAAACATATTCCGCGATCCACGGAGTCAGACGCCACCTTGTGTTCGCGGAGTCGACTCGGAATCGACCATCTGGTCGCCGAGTAGCCGCATCTGTCCGCCGAGGCACTCTGCATCTCGCCTCCGCGACACGCCTCGGCATGATGCCGAGGAATTTGTTGATGATGCCGAGTCACTCGGCGAACAATCTTATTAACTATAATTTACGATGTACATGTAACTCGGATAGAAATTGACTCCGAGTTTCGCATCATAATGTTTATTACATGGAGCGTTACTACGTTGCGAAACAATTCACTACATAATACATTGAGAATTAGATTTTGCATCATCTGTCCGAATTACCTTTATTGACTGTCTCTTAACCCTTTCCCTGATAGATGCGTATAATCCCGAGTCTATCGATTCCCCGATACATGCGTTTATTGCCGTCTCTATCGAAAACCCCATTCATGCGCATTTTTCCGTCTCTATCCATTACCCGATTATCCCGTGTATTCCCAATGTCCATTTTCAAATGCAAATTCTGATTAATATTGACGACAAAAGTGCTCAAGAAAACTCATTAACACAGACATCCAACATTTTTCTAAAGTATCAAATGAATTTCGGCATATGTTTCTATTTAAAGATTTGAAACACAAAAACTGCGCAGCGCAGACAACATTGTAAAAACTTCGTAGTGAATTTCCATTTGAGTATCGGGGTATCTCGCAAATGATTTTGACATTTTCCTAATCAAAAAGTCAAAAACGCTGTATCATTTTCATATTTTCGTTCGTTCAATATTGCAACAATTATTGTACTGTATCTGATTGCACACAAAGTGCCGTGTAAAGTTCATATTATTGTACAACGACCAATTAACGGCGTCATCTATATTTAGATTTTATGCAACATGTATAAGTCATTTTCTCGAAATTGGGAGAAAGTTAAAGCGATTTTTCGAAAATTAAACCAACGTTTTTTTTTCCCATTTAATTTGTCATAATTATTTATATTTTGTTTTGTCTGTGTATGTTTGTTTGGTTCTCATTTGTTTTTAGCAAATGTTATGAAAATAAATATCGTAATGGTAAATGTTTAAAGCAAGTCCCGTTTCCGAGATCATATACGAGAATTAATTCGATATGTTTACTGACATACTCAGTATACACTTGGAGACTTTTCTAACGCATCACTTTTCAAACTTGAATATCTCAGTAATGAGTTTAGATTTTTATTTAAAATTTCACATGTGATCAATTGACTGTACACTGTGCAAGATTACGATAAAATCATTCATCCGCGACAATCAGACGTTTTTGCACGTGGGGTAGGTGTGGTTGCATCACGTGCAAATGACGGAACGCGATATTATTTTAATTTTATTTCAATTTCTTAATTTTAGGTGGGTTGATACACAAGGAAAACATACAATAATTTTAAAATAAATACCTCTCGAATAAAATTTCAGGAGCGCAACAGCGCAGTCGGCATGTTGCAGTCTACCTTCCCCACTTGCTGACGCATCCGATCGTTACGGATGAATGGTTCCATCGTTTGCTTGTACATATTGAAGTCAAATGATCACATGTACAATTTTTAATCAAAATATTTACTCATATCTGAGATATTTAAGTTTGAAACAAGGCTGCGTTCGAAAAGTCATCAAGTGTAGTTCAGCGCGCTATATAATTCCAATTCAATTTCAATTTCATCATTCTATGTTAGTTTTACACCAGGAAAACATAACATTAAGTAGAACAACAATATGGCTTGTATGAGCGCGATGTTACAAGCCGGATGGTCATATAAACGTGTACGTAAATGCGTTTTACAGTTCACATAATTATTTTACGATGTACGATTTGCGAATTTTACTTGTTCAATGATTTTTTTAATTTGTTATGTTTGATAATTTACTGTTGATCGAGTTCAATTAAATTCACTTGGACTATTAGATATGTATTGAATTAGTCTGAGTCCGAATTTCAACAAAATCCGTTCAAAAGTAAAGGAGCTATATTGATTTGAAAAGTGATAAGTTAGAAAAGACTCCAAGTGTATAATCATTGTTTTGACAGACGACACGTGCTTATCTAAAAATTGTGTTTTTGTAATACACAGGATATTGGATTATTGGTGATTGATTGAGCAATAAAACAAAGACGCAGTCGGCGGTTTTCAGAAGGCCTTTTGTACTGACCAACATAATAATTAATAGTGCACGTGCTTATCTTACATTTAGAGATAAAACACACGGGAGACTAGACACTTTGTGCTTGTTTGGGCCATAAAACGCAATCACGGTGGCTATTTTCGGTAGCACACGTGTCCAGAAACTAACGAGTTCGGGTAATAAAGCACTGAGATTATGATCTGCAAACTGCATGAAGTCTGAAATGAAAAAAAAATGCCGACAAATGAAAAGATTAACCGCCTAATGTTTCAGTATAAAATTCGATATTTTAAGGCGGGGTTCTCACT
This sequence comes from Dreissena polymorpha, assembly GCF_020536995.1. Classification (NCBI taxonomy): domain Eukaryota; kingdom Metazoa; phylum Mollusca; class Bivalvia; order Myida; family Dreissenidae; genus Dreissena; species Dreissena polymorpha. Next base: position 1,329,298 of record NC_068361.1, on the reverse strand, counting down.
GCATTTCCTATTGCATTCGCATACGCTTGTATTACTTGTTATATTCTCGTATTATTTGCACAGATTTATTATGTTACCATGGCTGATTACTTAGTTCAGTTACTTGACAGTGACTCTGATGAGTCTAAGTTTTATGGTTTCTCAGAGTTTGACTCTGATATTAAAGTCGGTGATTTGTCCGATGATGACATTATTCCCGATGCTGAGGCTGCAGATGATAACTAGACAGATGACTTCAGTCCATTGAGGGTGCGTCTACACAAATATATGACCTAACAAAAAATCATAACGTCCAAAAGTGTCCAAACCATTTTTTACATTCGTGACTGCTACCACAACATAATATCTATACCCTAAATACAATTATTATTATTATTATTATTATTCCATTATTACAATTACAATGAAAATGCTCACGCTTTCCAGGCGGATAACGTGATATTACACAAGTCATCTTTATTTTCGCGCAATTTCTAAGAGAACAGCAGATTTACAAGTGTATTTAATTGTCACAATAATGATACTGTAAGCTGTAGTAGTTATTTAGATCTTTCCATTTTGAGGGTATTCTACAAGGCATTTGATAACAATGAAAATAGTAAAGACACTTTAACAAGCGATTTAACACTCAATTTTCAGCTTTGCAGCTTATTATTTTGCATTTTTTTATATTTAAGTAATATATCAAATCTTATTTATAGTAGATACTATTTTATATGTTAAAAATCGGAAAAGTTTTTCGGAACAATGTAACTTGCTATAGTAGCAAAATGTGTTTTATAAATGACCCTAAAGATTGGCATGTTTCAAGAATGTTAATCTGTAGAGTACAGTTTTTACGGAAAGCAATAAGAACTTAAGTCAGCTTTGTGTTTTTAGAAAACTGACCTTTCAGTTAAGGATAAACGGTATATTTGAAAAGAATCTGTTCAGAGGAGGTTGCCTACCGGGAGCACGGACAGGCGGTGAAAACACAGCTCGTGAACCGTGGAAATGACGGGGCGTTTGTAGAGACCGAATAGATAAAGGTCGACAATAAAAAGAGAGAGGACCTTTTGCGCGAAAAGACAAACTCGGAGCATAATACAAGGATTCCGCTGGTGATAACGTTTTCGCGCGCACTACCCAACATCGGCCGTATCATCCGTAGACACCTACACACGCTGCACACGTCTGATAGAATGAAGGAAGTGTTCTCTGAGCCCCCATTAGTAGCCTTCAGACGGGATTGCAACCTGCAAGACATCCTAGTGCACAAAAAACACAATAGGATGTTCTTCCGAAAACCCAATATGAGCGGGCCCTGTGGGGCGCAGAGATGCGCCATTTGCCCGTACATGATGAAGGCGGAATATTTCACAGATCCCAGCGGCAGGAAGTACAGCGTCAGAAACAATGTTGATTGCAAATCATCTAATGTTGTGTACGCGGTCAACTGTCGTCGCTGTCGCAGGTTCGTGTATGTGGGAGATACCGGCGGAACTCTGTATGAATCTGTCGCGTATTCGCACACAGCACAGTGACCCGGTAGCTGAACATTTCTACACTGACGGACATTCCATGGATGATTTCCAAATAATGGGACTCGAAAAACTCAGCGGGTCGGACGAGTACCGCAAAACCATGGAACAATTGTGGAAGTCAAAACTAAGGACATACCGACCATATGGCATCAACGTGCAAGAATAAACGTTAATAAAAGGGCGCGTAAACAACGTTGACGCCGGAAATGCACGACGTCATTTCCGTTCATAATAAAACATCTGAAAATAAAAAATAGCCGCTGATGAAGACCGTGAGGTCGAAAGCTTCGGCAAAAAATAGTACAGCGTTTTTGTTTAAATACAACAAGGCTAATAGAGACTTTGTTATATATATATATATAATTATGGACCAATTTATGAACTAATGGCTGTTTAAAGCGATGCACCCTGATTTTGGTTCATTTTGAGTTGAAAACATTGTAAACGTATATATATATGTATAAATTTACATATAATATATAGTATATAACATATAATATGCCCTAATACAACTTTGGTTTCATGTTTGTAAATAAGTGTCTATGTATGTAACATTGTCCATTCTGTGTATGTAAAAATCGCTCCCACGTCGAGATGTGATGCGGTGTAAGTGCGAGATATATAACTGTGAATGAACCATCCTTTTTGGGGGGATGGGGATTTCATAGTATGTATGCCTCGTTCTGCACCGTAGCTAGGCGCACACGCCGAAGTCTCAAATAGGAATATGTATGTCTGTCTGTATGTCTGTGTATCTGGTTGTTCACACACCTTTCTCCCTAAATATAAATTATCGACTGTGAACGAGTATCTATTAATAGATCCCAGAAATAGGAAATGACGTTGTTGTGAAATATAATTATCTCCCTGTTAATACACAAATATATTCATGATTTCACTGTATCTTTTTCATCCAACGGATTTCCGCGGTGTTTCTAACATAGTGTGAGGGTAGTTTAGAATCCTTATCGGATCCTGCCCTAATACAACTATGGTTTCATGTTTGTAAATAAGTGTCTATGTATGTAACATTGTCCATTCTGTGTATGTAAACATTGTTCCCACGTCGAGATGTGTTGCGGTGTAAGTGCGAGATATATTACTGTGAATGAACCATCCTTTTTTGGGGAAGGGGATTTCATAGTATGTATGCCTCGTTCTGCACCGTAGCTAGGCGCACACGCCGAAGTCTCAAATGGGAATATGTATGTCTGTTTGTATGTCTGTGTATCTGGTTGTTCACACACCTTCCTCCCTATATATAAATTATCGACTGTGAACGAGTATCTATTAATAGATCCCAGAAATAGGAAATGACGTTGTTGTGAAATATAATTATCTCCCTGTTAATACACAAATATATTCATGATTTCACTGTATCTTCTTGATCCAACGGATTTCCGCGGTGTTTCTAACATAGTGTGAGGGTAGTCTAGAATCCTTATCGGATCCTGCCCTAAAACAACTATGGTTTCATGTTTGTAAATAAGTGCCTATGTATGTAACATTGTCCATTATGTATATGTACAAATTGTTCCCACGTCGTGATGTGTTGTTGCGGTGTAAGTGCGAGATATATAACTGTGAATGAACCATCCTTTTTAGGGGGATGGGGATTTCATAGTAGGTATGCCTCGTTCTGCACCGTAGCTAGGCGCAAACGCCGAAGTCTCAAATGGGAATATATATGTCGGTTTGTATGTCTGTGTATCTGGTTGTTCACATACCTTTCTCCCTATATATATATATATATATATATATATATATTTGATAGTGAAAAGTTTGTTGTTGTTTTTTCAGAAAAAGTGTATTTTTCGTTCTTGTTTGTGTATTTTTCGTTCACAATAATGCTTTTACAAATTATTATCATTGCCACACGCTAACCACCTGTGTTTAAGTGCACATACTTTGCTACATATATGGGGGTAGGATATAGATGTAGGAATATGGTCCTATCTCATAGAGAGGGATGTCGTCGACGGGGAATCGAATTCGCGATACTTATATATTTAGTCCAAGTATGTCGTCGACGGGGAATCGAATCCGTGATCCTTATATATTTAGTCCAGCGCTCCACTAACTGAGGTACCCGAAGCGGATGCATGCTATTCAAGAAACTGTTTGAGCTTGACGCCGATCTTCAATTATCTAATAGACACTCAGAGTTCATCAACTTTTTTAAACATCAAAAACTAGGCTATCAATGTATGTACCTGTCTCCATTGGCGTCTACGACAAAAAAGTCACCACTGTAATCTACGCCGAACGACCCACTTGTAAATTCCTAAAACCAAGAAAGAACATTATAAAATATCATTTGACAATATATGTATAAGTTGAATGATCCGATGTTTATATTTTGGATGATCCAATGTCAAGTGTAATAAAATACTAAACATGTTTTAGTAATCAAAACATAAATATAAAATATCTATGCAATTAAGGTCTAATAATGATTCAAAATCAATGAGGTTCATATCATGCGCCATAATTTTCTTTTTTTTAACTATAATGCACACATAGGGAAAGTAATAACGCAATGAATGGTTTAATCAATTTAGCAAAATACTTCATCTTCTAAAATCATGTTTTACCTATGCGCACGTGTTAAATAATATATGTATTATTTCATGAAAATTAACAATGGTGAAGCGTTATTATTAAAACAAGCTTATCGACAACATATTTTCGCTACAGGCATACGCATGTATAGCAAAGTTCTGATTATGCTGTGAAATTAAATGTAGGGTACCAACGGACGCGCGCGACATTCATGCATGTTAATCTAGGTTTGTAGCTAGGAATCATAAATAGCCTGACACACGTGTATGACATTTTCTTGGTACTAATGTAAAGCCACAGATTCTTGTCATTATTCAAATTAAAGTACTTAACAACATAATGAGTTATCTCAATCATTTTTACTAAACCGATTGTGTGGCGATGTCTGGTTTGTATACATTTAAATAAATTAAGCGTTGATATTGACAAGAATGTATGATTCCATTTTAGATGAATCTTACTATGCAATCTGTGTATGCCTGGCGGATGATTGCGTAAACATTTTTGAAATCGCCTTTCCTAACAGCCTGTACAAGCTCGTCATTCTCAGTTGAAGGCTCGTGGGTCTCGAAGTGTGTCTTCAATAGGACAATAAAACGCTCTGAAAAGTGCGAATCTACTAAGACTTCACATTATCATGTAACAAATATAATCGCAAACAAAATACCAGTGGGCTCTAACATTGCCGGTTAAGTTCACTGAAGTTAACTCTTCATGCATCAAAAAATACATCTTAGCGTATATTTACATTGAAGCACATTTTCAATACAAAAGGCACACATTTGATTGGCAATATACCATCGATTCAGCGCGGCAAGTTTTGGGCGTTGTGTTTGATAGTAAAGAACGATTTGTTAATTTAAACGTATGAAAAATTAACCCAGACCGTGTTTATTGATCGGCACTCAAAAATAGCAATATGTAGTTTAAATATTACTTCAATACCATACCCTATATTTTAACGTCAACGCTGCCTTCGGTTTTGATAATTCACCAACGTGACTTTTCATTTCCCGATAAACCCACAGGATGATATCCTGTTTTTTTTTATATTTCTTTTTATAAATATGCTAAAATAGAAACAAGGAGTGCAACTTCATTTGCCAAAATACTACTCCATCTTTACAGTAAACAATTTAACTCGAACCATTTTAACGAATCAAAGACGCGATAATTTGTGTTTATCATACTTGTTCGATAACAATAGGTATTGTAAGCGATTGAAAAATGTGCATACAGGTGCTGTTTATCTATCGTTTAATGACTTGGTTATTGAGTTTTAGCTATTTAAAGTGATCGACATGGACAATCTCTATGTGGACACCGTTGTGTCCGACCAAACACGATTTTGGAAATGGGTTAATTTATGAGGGCTGGTATCGAAAAACTGCTGGATCAATAGTACTGATGTTTTTTTCCTCAATATAAACGAATTGGCACTCGATGAAAATGAAATCGACTCTTAAGCAAGATTCAAACGCAAGCATACAGATCTGTTGCGGTATTTTGATTGCGAAAGTTACGGCTTATATAGTCATTCGTTATCGTTATACAAATAAAATAACCGATTTCTTAATTGAATTGGTGTATGAAATATCTACACAATCAGGTGAAAACCCAAAATGCAACTTTATATATAAATATATTCGCGTGAGAAAATTGAAAACGGATGTAAGGCGGTCTAATTGCGGACTCATTTCCATTATCCGGGATAATTTTTTGGCATAGTAAAAAAACATATAGCGTAGAAAAGCTTATAATCAAATTACGAATTATCGTATACTTTCCATTGCTGATGAAAATGATAATTTATTTTAATTAATAATAAGTGTGTTTACGAATATTGAGCCGCAAACGTTTAACCCCCATTGAGATCTTGCTTGGAAAATACTGATAAGTGTCTTTAATTGCATATCGTAACTCTGACTTGAACATCTCATCCAAGTTTCTTAAAAAAACTGTAGAAGCTTTAGGAGAAATGAAAATATGAGTGTCATGAAAATCTATAAAAGTTTGTAAGAAATATCGGATGGACACGAAACTGTTAAGGACAAACGGACGGGTGAATGAGCTTACTAACGGACGAAGATCATTAAGAAAGAAAAACATCTTTTGTTTATTTGTCCAAAAAGACATTTTTTTCAAATACTATAGTCTTCTTTCTTTTAAGATTTGAAAAACTGTGTCTTACCTATGCATGGATTGGACACACTTATCCTTTGTTTCAGTTGTCTCTCATGTCCTTTTTTTCTTATATGTCAGATATTCCAAACCAATCGTTGTAAAGGGTGTCAAAAAACGTATCAAAAAGAAGCAATTATCACGCCCATTATTGTTTTACTTGTGTCGTGAAATAAACTGTTAAATGGCGCCTCTTTAATGCCTTGCATCAACTAGAGCTTTGTCACAGACGTGACGTATACCCCCACATGCTCCATTGACACAGACTATTTTGCATGCTGTCCTCACAAAAACAGAGAAGCTTATTTATGGCGATTTTTAATAATTATTATGGCATAATTATTTAGGGCCATTTTTGACCTTTGAACTCAAAGTGTGACATTGACCTTGGAGATATCTACGTAATTCTTTCGCGCGACACACCGTCCAACGATGGTGAACAAATGTGCCAAATGATTTTAAAATCTCACGATGAACGACATAGTTATGGCCCAGACAAGCTCATTTATGGCCATTTTGGACCTTTGAACTCCAAGTGTGACCTTGACCTTGGAGATATCGACGTACTTCATTGGCGCGACACATCGTTCAATGACTGTGAACAAATGAGCCAAATTATTTTAAAATCTCACAATGAACGACATAGTTATGGCCCGGACAAACTCATTAATGGTCATTTTTGACCTATAAACTCAAAGCGTGACCTTGACCTTGGATATGACGACGTAATTCTTTTGTGCAACACACCGTCCAATTTTCGTGAACAAATGTGCCAAATGATTTTTAAATCTCACAATGAATAATATAGTTATGGCCCGGACAAGCTCATTTATGGCCATTTTTGACATTTAAACTCAAAGTGCGACCTTGACCTTGGAGATATCGACGTAATTCTTTTGCACGACACACCGTCCAATGATGGTGAACAAATGCGCCAAATGGTTTTTAAATCTCACAATGAACGACAAAGTTATGGCCCGGACAAGCATTTTACTTTTGAACTCCAAGTGTGACATTGACCTTGGAGATATCGACGTAATTCTTTCGCGTGACATACCATCCTATGATTGTGAACAAATGTACCAAGTCATTTTTAAATCTAACGATAAATGACATAGTTATGGTCCGGACAAACTTTTGGTTTTAAACGCACTAAGTGACCTTGTGACCTAGTTTTTGACCCGGCTTGACCCATGTTCAAACTTGACCTAGACATCATCTAGATACAACTTCTGACCAAGTTTGGCGATAATCGGATGAAATGTTCGGGACAGACAGACCGACAGACAGACAGACAGACCGACAGACAGACCGACAAAGTGACTCCTATATAGCCCCCATTACCAGTAATGGGGTATAATGACTAACCTGTTAAAGCGGGTATATACGATTTTGTCAAATATTTATGAATTTATATAAACTGTGTAACAATCTATATATATATATATATATTTCAATAAAAATTAAAATAAAAGTTAAGAAGAACATGTGTCGAAAAATGCGAAATAAGCCAGATATTTTATTCTGAAATTGAAAACGGCTGTGCAGCCGACTTCGCCAGCATGTATACCATACATGTACGATGTGCATCTAAACTTAGTTTAACGGTTTATTTGAATTCCTGCAACGACATCTATTCATACGACACACGAACACTATCTCCGATCCTAATACAAAGACGAATGCTTCGGTTATTGTAGGAAAATATGTACGTCATTATCGGCTCGGGGCGCTAATTTGTATTTGCTGCATTTTATGAAATTCGGCTTTAATGTATACTTTTTCTTGCCTATTTTGTGTTATTGTAACATATTTTATCAATATATTACAATTAAACACATATAAAAAATCGTATATACCCGCTTTAATGGCCTTTATGGTGAAGGTAACATTTTCGCATGTAGACTCGACTGAATTACTACTAACATCGCTTTTGCTAATTTCAGAGATATTTCACCAAATATAAGCGTTCAATCTCTTTTAAGATAAATAGGTAAATCTTTAAGTTTTGTTTAATGTTTGTACTAAAACAAGTTCTAGGCCTAACATCGGAGGCCCATGTTTCATTACAGGAAGTTATATACCTTTTTTCGTTCACCTCCTAATTAAGGCGATGCCGATGCTTGAAAATGGTAATTCAAGGAATAAATAGCCCATGACCAATAACGATCATGCCTCTAGCAAAATATTAAGGGTCAGGTTAATGTTTAAATTCTTAAAATAGCTAAGGAGCATGATGAGTCATGCATTTGTTTGGTGCTTTGCGGTTAAGAGTGTGTTTTTTTTCTTTCTGAATTTGTTAAACCAATAATGTATTCTAAATTATTGAATACATTGAATAGTATATGTTTGTTAGTTTTTTTGCTGTTTTTTTTATTTGTACACGAAATTGTATTTACAATAAGCGACTCATAGAATTGCCATAGAGTGATAATCATATAAGAAGCGAATGGCCATACTCTCGCTCTCTAGAGGTCACTCTAGGCTCAAACTGGAGAAGTGAAGTAGCGAAGACACGATATAATTGATCCGAAATAAAACTTTAACATATGAACAGCGTCATGCAAAATTGGATCTTATACCATACGCGGCCAGCGTAGCTCCACACCAGTCCGTTCTTCGTGACTTTATGGCGGACAAGGTAGCTCCTTAACAGGCTGCGCGAATGCTGGTCACAAATGACATTAGACCCTTGTTCGCATACCATACGCAATTCAAAACGAAATTGTTAAATTGCATACTCTTCAAACAGAAATGTTTAAGTTGTATGACTCAATCAGATAAATTTTTGAATATCACGGCTAGAATGCTTACTAATTTTTTAAGAAATAAATATTTACTTAAATTAAAAAAGTAGATTTATGGTTAAGTCAAAAACATATATACAAATTAGTAAAATACTTAAAAAAAAACAAGCGCCCATATACAGTGGTATCTCATACGCGTTTTAGTTTGGTGTGTTTATCTAATCAAGCCTATAAGTGAAACGGTTGTTTGTATGATAATAATTACATATGCCAACTACCTTGTTTTACAGATATTTGTTTTTACTGTAATTTGTTTAAACCTATTTGGTACAGAGAAGATCCTATTGTTATTTATCTTTTGAACAGATTGATTCACTTTGATTTCCGGAGAGATATCCAGTTGTGCTATTTTGAATATTTTACTATTGTTGAATGATGATTGACTACCTGTCCACTAAACCGATGTGTTAAAAGACAAATCGAATTAATGCTGGTATTTGTTGAAAAGCCGCTCAGAAACAAAGGGAACGAATTTACAAAGAAAAATAAATATGAATACCATTTGATGTATTACGAGAAGTCTTTTGCTTCTTTTTTATGATCGGACGGTAAACATTTTAAGTCATGAATATGCATGTACCAAATGGTTTGATAGAAATACGACATTTGACTATTACATCTTATCTTTAATACAATGCAACCACGTTTCAAATATACTTGAATTGTAAATGTACTTTTATATAAAAAAGTATTGAAACTCTTGGCTGCGCGCGCATTCAAGCGCAACATAACTGCTCTTTTAGTTTTAAATGCAAACCAGTCGGTAAAAAAAGTATATGTTTATTCCATCAACTTAATTTTAAGTACTGATCCGCTTATTAATATCAAACAGATATTCTACGACGTTTATGGCCAAAACACTTAAGCTCATCATGAGCAGTACGTTATAATCGAATTGAGCATATCTGCAGGCAATATAATAGCTGTTTATTTCTAGTATTCTTTGCCAAACCAATCATCCGATTATATAAACGCCCAATAGTTACTGATTAATAAAAAAATGTTATTATATTAATTTTTAGAGCGTATGATGAAGATATACTTATTTTATTTAATCGCGTACTTAAACAATTTTGCAAATTGTAGTCCTAAAACAAAATTGTTAAGTAAAAATCATTTATATTATTAAAAACTTACCTGCTATCTATTAGCTACAACCTTTCCAAGTTGGGTTTATTCATCCGGAAAAACTTTCTGGAGCCGGGAGCCACCACCTATATACCCAAATTAGACTAGGTCGGAACATAGTTTAATGTAACCAGGCTAAAACGACACCCTACAATTCAATCTTCTTTCAATAAATATAATATTATTACGCGAAGAGCGGGTGGGAGATGGGACGCACTGATAGCAGGTAAGTATTTAATAATTAAAATGAATTTAATTAACTTCACAAAAATTGTTTTAATGTCATAACTACGTTACTTATTATCTATTATCTTAATGTGCAGCTGCGACTGGAAGGTTCATGTATAGTTCCCCAATCCTCATAACAGCAGAACCCATATCAAGGGTTATCAGCTAATGATAGCAGAACCCATATCCAGGGTTATCAGCTAATGATAGCAGAACCCATATTCAGGGTTATCAGCTAATTTTCGTTAGTACGGTATTGACTTAAGACTTCTCAGCTTAGAGTAAGTATGTCTATGTCGTAGAAGACACTACCGTTTGTGAAATCACAAGGGAACCCAACAAATACAAATTGTCATGTTGGCACTCAAGAGAACGAAGATTAAAGTGGTAGGATTCCTCCAGAAACACATCATGAAACACGTCAGATTGTTGGGTGTGATAAAACTACGCACACGAAGTTGTTAGAGATCGTAATTCATGCGGTTTGCTCTTAAACAATGGATGAATCCCTAGGTTAGAAAAAAAGAGTAAGCCCTTCTTTGTCTAGCTTACCCAACAAGAAATATCAACCCCAGATACATGCCCCCCCCCCTTTTTTATTAAAGGAAATGACGAGTCTTTCTCTTGTGACAACCTCGAATGAACTTAACTCTGCTGAAGTACAACTTGAAAGTCCTGACTGAGCAGAGAGTCTTTTTTCATCTCCATGTCCACAAGTTCTAGAAAGACGTGGGATCTTGAAGGGTTTAGAAGCCATAGGAAGAGTTGATATCTATCAAGGAATCCTGTCTGACCCAACAAAGTGACGGAGCAATCGAATCAAATCAAAGATGGCCTTCTTCAACAGAAAGCGCATGAATTTCACTTCTCCGTTTGGCAGAAGCTAAAGTAAGAAGGAAAATGGTCTTTCAGTTTAGGAACTGAAAAGAAGCCTGATGAATGGGTCATAGCCTAAGTAAGCGACCAAAGAACACAAGCCAAAGCCCATATAGGGGTTAGGGAACGAGAACATGGCGTTTAAGTTCCATTGCTCGGAACAGTTCCGAAATGGCTGGGTCCACACATAAATGTGATGACTAAGGAAAAACCAAGGTATGCGAGAACATAGCTCTGTATCCTTGGATGGAGCTAAGAGAAAGTTCTTATCATAAAAGAGACAGATGACAAAATCCGCTATGCGTCTAGGGAATGAGGGGATCAATCGCCCTCAAATACATTGACCAGAGAAGAGCTTCCAGAGAGCATCGTTGCCTGTTCTAGTGGAGTTTGGTGGAGATAACAAAACCCTGTCAGAAACACGTTTCTTCTGTAGGGACTGTCGGATAAAGGCCAGGCGTGTAGTGGAACATGTCTGGATCCGTATAAGGTCTGCCTCACTGAGATATGAGATCTGACCTGTGAGGAAGTTTCCTCGGACAGTCGCACAGGCGACTGAGAAGATTGCTGAACCAGAATCTCCTGGGCCACCAAAGGACGACAGGAGGATCTGGCAAAATCTCACCCTCATTGCTCCAATATTGGGAAATTAGAATTAGGTGAGAAAAAGGTGTAAGCGTCCAGTTGGTCTAAAGCGAACTTCCGCCCACGCTGCTGGATCGTAAACTGGATGTACAGAGGAAGTCTAGAAACAGCTAGAAAACTGCTTCTATTTCGAAAGTGTTGATGTGCAGGTGTGACTCCTGAGCAGACCACATTAATGAGATTATCAGGCTGAGTGGTTCCTGGTGAGCGCACCAACCTTCCTTGCTCACATCCGTAAGAGATGTAAGGAAGGTTGCGGTGGAAAAAATTGTTACTTCTGCCAAGAGGTTCGCCTAGTCAAGCCACCAATGAAGATGATGGGCTAATGACGGAAGGATGGGAATCTGTGTAAGCAGATTGTACGGATATATTTCCAACAAGAGAAAGTGCTGAAGAGGACGTAGGAAGAGACGTCCCAGCAGAGTGACCGGTGGCCGGACCGGTCATACAATGACCGGTGACCGGACTGGTCAAAGACTAACAGGTGGCCAGAGCAACGTAGTCAAGGACGGGTAAGAAAAAGTCGCGGTAAGCCGAAATTTCTCCACTCCGACCAGAATTGAAAATAGGTTGACTAGAAAAGTGTTGAGCACTTTAAAGTCTATGACCAATCTCCAGTAGCCGCTGTTCTTGAACCATGATAGGATACTTTAAAATCATGGAGAATAATGGTCTTAAACCATTTCTACCGCCAGTTATTCCAAGAGTCCTAAGCGAAGTGGTGGCGGTAGAAAGGGGGAAATCCATAGGGTTCTTGCCAGTCGAAGACTTGACAGTCTTCTGATCCGGCTTGGGTTAGCCCTATATCCAATAATCCTTACCAGACGACTTGTGATAAGAAGACGGCCAGTTTTAGGAAGACGGCGTGTTAGAGGCCGGATGTGGAAATGAAGAAGGTTGCTTAGAGAAAAGGTTGTTTCTTAGCCTTCTTGGCTGTCGGGGCTGCCGGTGGTTAGAAGCTGGACGCTAAAAAAAAACACGGAGAAGGCTAGAGTTTTTACTCGCTTCTAAAAGAAGCAAACATCGGGTCTTCCCGGTCAGCCGTAATTCTCGACTGTATCATTTCCCCAAAAGGGAATCTGCTGTGAAAGGAGCCGTATTGAGCGAGTTTACGCCTGGTTCCAACAGGAAAATAAAGGCAAGGAAGAGAGGAAGAGGTATCTCCGGAACCTCAGCATCTCGGACATTCAAGACGCAGCATTATATAATAAACATATATGCGTCTTCCGAGAAAAGTGAATCAAAAGGGTACGGAGTTTTTTTGGAACTGATTCTGAAAGCTCCCAGACCATATCGAAGGCTGTAGCCGCCATAAGGTCTTGTTGGTTAGCCAGACCTATGGATCGTCGCTCTCTCAGATCCCAATTCTCTAACATAGAGTAGGGAATAGAGATGGAGGTGGACGAAACTGGCATAGTTAGCGAAAGAATGCTTATGTCAGTATCTAGATCCGACAGCTTGTAAAGTTCCAAACCAGTAGTAGGATTGGTTGCCGGAGACTTGTAATTTTTGCCGTTTTGCAGCGGTTAGGCTCAGTCAGGTCCTAGGGGCTTTCCATTGCGATGGAGACGGCTTATTGGTGGATTCCAGTGACTGGAAAACAGACAAAGTAGTTGAGCCAATTGGAAAACGAATGTCGGCGCAAGACATTTTGCCAATTCTGCCGAGATAACATTTGCGGGCCAACTGTTCCGTGACGGTGATCGCAGAGCCTGACAGGGAAGGGCGTGGTCTTTCATTTAATTTCATGATTTTATCTCATTTTATAATTTCATATTCATATTAATATTCATTTTCATATTCATATTCATTTTTATATTCATTTTCATTTTCATGTTCATTTTCATATTCAGTCGAACTATCTGCAAGACCGGTGGTCTGTATGTAGTCGGCAGAAATGGAAGTAGGAATACCAGATTGAGGTTTTTCATACGCTTCAAGTAAAAATGGTTCATTTTCCGGCACCAGAATAGAAATAGCTGGTGAGGAAGACCGACCAGAGATTAAGTCAGTGGACTGACTGTGTAGCCCGGTGATTGCCGGCAAAGGAGCAGTATTGAAAGGAACAAAGTGTCTTGGAGACTGCTGAATACATAATGGATTAGTTTTCGATGGCATGGCAGCTGGGGGTATACGACTAGGAAATGTAGAGGATACCCGTGGAGCTCAAAAATAGCCATAGTGGTGAGTTGAACCCCTGACACTGGAGCCGGAGAGTTAAACGAACTAGTGTTCGTCTACAAAGGCCCAGTGGCTGTAGACTTGCCTGAAGCATGTTATGAGGACACTTAAGGTACCGACACACGTGGCAGCGAGTCCAGAGATTCCGTCAAGAAATAAGAGGGAGACCGCCAAGGGGACCAGGGGTCCGAGAGCGGCGATGTCCCTTATCCCTGCGATGCCGAGATAACGTTCGGCTACGCTGGGAATGAAGTCTCTTTGAGTAGTGTCTCCCCGAGCGTTGGCGTGATCGTCTTTCTTAACGACAGAATCAATAGTGAAGAGGTGTCGTTGAAGCAGACGATGATTCCAGCGACGACAATTCAGAGGAGGAGGAATTGCCGCAGACATCTGACGATAAACGTCTGTAAACAACAACATGCACAGTTAAAAACACGTTGCCGTATTGCTCGCTTTCGTTTCCCGGTGCCTTTCTTGACCGGTGACCGGTGACCGGTGCCCGGAATCGGACCGGTCATTGACCGATGACCGGTGACCGGAACGGTCATATAATGACCGGTGACGTCACCGGGGAAAGACCGAAGTATAGCAGGAGCCATATTGTCTGACGTTAACCGATGTATGGCCGAAGCCACGTGGTCAATGTCATCCGGCAAAGATCGATCTATGGCGGGAACCATAAGGTCTGACGTCGACCGACGTGTGGCCAAGGCCTCGTGGTTGACGTCTTGCCCGGTATCCGGTGACTGAATATCACACCAGTCAAAAATGAACGGTGAAGTCACCGGGCAAAATTTCCCTGGAACAGGTCCTTCAGTACGCTTGTGTGTCTCTTTCTCCTTTTCATTGTTATCTTTCTTTAAATGTTGCCTTTTTCCTTTTCCTTACTCTATTCTCTTTTCTCTTCTTTTCTTATTTACGTCGACGGTATTCGAAGTCGTTATCTCTATTCTCTCCGTTGCCGATCCTTCTTTCGGCAAAACCCGATAACCGGTGACCGGTGTCTAGTGACCGGACCGGTCAATGACCGGTGACTGATGCCGGACCGGTTAATGACCGTTGACCAGTGACCGGAGGCCGGTGCCCGGACCGGTCAATGACCGGTCACCGGTGACCGGACCGGTCAATGGCCGGTGACCGGACCTGTCATTGACCGGTGATCGCTGCCCGGACCGGTCATAAAATGACCGGTGACGTTACCGGTAAAAGACCGAAGTATGGCTGGAGCCATATTGTCTGACGTCAACCGAGGCATGGCCGAAGCCATTTGGTCGACGTCACCGGGCAAAGACCGTAGTATGGCGGGATGCATATGGTCTGACGTCAACCAAAGTATGGCAAAAGCCACGTGATCGACGCCTTGCCCGGTACCGTGCAAAGACCGAAGAATAGCGGGAGCCATATGGTCTGACGTCGACCGATGTATGGCCGAAGCCACGTGGTCAACGTCTTGCACGGTGCACGGTGGCGAAGGTCCACTCTACGTCTTGCGGCTCTTGAAGGTCCCATTTTTGTTATCAACGACCTTCGTGCAGCCGGTACATGAAAGACAAGAGTAAAACAAATAACTGGTCAACGGATGATGACCAGATTGTCATACGGCACAGTAAAATAAATATATGCGCATAATGCAAATGATTAACATTCTCCAGTAATTATATACGAGAACGCCATGTGCAGGCTTGAATACACTCTGTCTTTTGCATAAATTAAACAAAAGTTAAATATAATACATATGAAAGACAAGAGAAAATAAAAATAACTGGTCATCTATTGATGACCAGATTTTCATACGGCACAGTTAAATCATTATTAGCACATTCTCCGGTTATTATTGTAAACGAGAACGCCATGTGCAAGCTTGAATACACTCTGTTTTTTTGCATAAAATAAACAGAAGTTGAATACAATACATATGAAATAACCAGGATAACAAGTTGTTAGACAAGTTATAAAACTTATCCAAACAATAACCCCCGACTACACCATAAACAAATCGAAAATTAAATCGATTTCATAGTCAACAAAATGGACGTTGCTTACTTGCGGTGTCCGGAAAGAAGATTGCAGGGTGTCTTTTTAGCCTAGGTTACATTACACTATGTTCCGACTAGTCTTATTTGGGTATATAGGTAATGGCTTCCGGTTACAGAAAGTTTTTCCGGATGAATAAACCCTCCTTGGAAAGGTTGTAGCTAATATATAGCAGGTAACGTATTTATGACATTAAAAGAAATTCAACACTTATGTGTACGTTAAATATTACAGTACATGTGATTACATTCAGAAAGTAAGCATCGTCGTTCTCCGCGAAAATGAATTAAGCAGACGATAACTTTAAAAGTAAACATATTTGAAAGGTACGAGTAAATCTTAAAATAAAACACTACCGCTTAAGATTTAAAAAGCGTTCATGTTTAGTACAAAGCGTGGCGATAGTGTGCACTCATCTGAAGTTATACGGCAGTACATGTAGACGTTAAAAATTATGAAGCAGAAATTTGAAATGAATAATAATATTGATAGTTAAAACACAAGCACTCAACACCTTGCTTTGTGATGAAAAACAATGATCTGAAATGCTACCCAAATTCTTGTTCTGTTTAAATTATTATTGTATTTAAATAACGTTCTACAATAGGTTGTTAATACCTCCCGTCATCAACGCGACAGCTTCCGGCTTGTACCAACACGAATATTTTTCACCACTCACTTGGATCGACAGGTCATTATTATCCTCGTTCACCTGCACTATGGAACCAATTTTACCAATGGTCTGCAAAAGAACATCGCCGTATGAGTATAGTTGACCTAACGTCTTAGTTGTATAGACATTTAACGATAATTTATGTCATTTAAAATAATTGTTTTCATTATTGTATAAATGTATCATCGGGAAGATAAAATCAACGAATTAGCTCTTTTATTCTCTAATGTATTATAACACGTACATTAATCTTTATAATAATGGACTTACACAGAGATCGTAAACTGCTATATTGTACGTGTACTAACATTTCCAGTAAAACAATTCGCAAGATTAGAAACGCAAATATTGGTTATTCGAGATAATAATTTTAGAAAATCAGTAATCAAACAGATGTGCATTTCGTATGATCGATCATCTTGCTCGACAAACAAGCACAGCTTTACGCTTAACTTGATTATCTCCATTAACTAGTGGAATAAATGTGTAAAAACATGTAATTTAATATGGTATTACATTTTGTTCGAACATGAAATCATCTTTTTATGATGGAGACCGGAAGTTCTTCAAATGTTCTAAAAATGTTACAAAGTCCCCGAAATGTTGGTTTACCCAAAGATGCGATATTAATTAGTCATAATAGGTCAAAACAGACACGTTGTCTTTTTGATTGAAACACTGACATTTATAATAATAATAATCCTGATATTCGTTAAAACTCCCCGATGATGCGATTTGTCAATCTATGTGTTAATAACCACCTTAAAAATCTATTATTAGCCTTGGTGACCTTGACCTTGACCCCAGTGACCTCAAACTTCATCAAATGGTAGAGGTCCATGCAAGGTACCTACGTGGCAAATATGAAAGAGATCGGTAAAAAATTGAAGCTGCTATGAGATACGGTTACAAATGTGAATCTATTATTGGCCTCGGTGACCTTGACCCCAGTGACCTCAAACCTCATCAAAAGGTAGAGGTCTAGGCAAGGTACCTACATGCCAAATATGAAAGAGATCGGTAAAGAATTGAAGGTGCTATGAGAAACTGTAACAAAAGTGTGACGGAAAAATCTATTATTAGCCTCGGTGACCTTGACCTTGACCCCAGTGACCTCAAACCTCATCAAAACGTAGAGGTCCATGCAAGGTACCTACATGCCAAATAGGAAGAGATCGGTAAAGTATTGAAGGTGCTATGAGAAATTGTAACAAAAGTGTGACGGAAAAATCTATTATTAGCATCGGTGACCTTGACCCCAGTGACCTCAAACCTCATCAAAAGGTAGAGGTCCATGCAAGGTAACTACATGCCAAATATGAATGAGATCGGTAAAATATTGAAGGTGCTATGAGAAACTGTAACAAAAGTGTGACATACAAATCTAGTATTAGCCTCGGTGACCTTTACCCCAGTGACCTCAAACCTCATCAAAAGGTAGAGGTCTATGCAAGGTACCTACATGTCAAATATGAAAGAGATCGGTAAAGTATTGAAGGTGCTATGAGAAACGGTAACAAAAGTGTGACGGAAAAAGTATATTATTAGCCTCGGTGACCTTGACCTTGACCCCAGTGACCTCAAACCTCATCAAAAGGTTGAGGTCCATGCAAGGTACCTACATGCCAAATATGAACGAGATCGGTAAAGTATTGAAGGTGCTGTGAGAAACGTTAACAAAAGTGTGACTGAAAGCAGTAAGGAAGTAAGGAAGAAAGGAACTACGAACTATATGCTCCCAGAAATATTTCGGGGTTCATAATAAAATAAAATGTGTTCTTTGCTCTTCCTCTCATTGGTTCTTTTCAAAATTTGAGCTTTTGTAAGATTCCCTTCAATAAAAAATAACGTAATGCTCAAACGAGATAATAACAAAAACACAAATTCTTTATCACTTTGTTATGCATAATACTATTTGAGTTTTCTATAAATGTTAACCAAAATCAATGATGTTTTATATCAATTGTAAAAATAATAATCTAGTTGTATTGTGACAGGAAAATTATCATAGGGCAAAAAATGCATATATATATATATATATATATATATATATATATATATATATATACTAATACATAGTGCCAGTTACGCGTTCTCGGTAGTTTTCAGACTATACTTAAGGGGTCAATATTAAAAACGGGGTCTGTAAACAACCCCGCGTTCTAGGCACCTTTAATTACTATGAGGGTGTGTAGGGGAGGTAATGCAATCAAATGTCACAATAAGGTCTTATATCGAAAACCACAATCACGTCTAAAATTGAAATTGTGTATACCTCGCAATTAATGTTGCTATATATTTCCTTGTATAAGACGTTAAATAAATGACGTATTTAAATATAATACTATATTAGGTACCCCTATATACCTTAATTCGTGTTAATATCGGATAAAAACGGGTATGGAGATACATGTATTGAAAGTGGGAACCCCATGACCTATTTCTAAATCAGACACCCCCGTAACTGGCTATATATGGTGAATATTATATTATATATATATATATATATATATATATATATATATATATATATATATATATATATATATATACAAAGAGAGAGAGGGAATGAGAGAGGAGAGAGAGAGGGAGAGAGAAGGGGGGGAGGATTAGATGGGGAGGGGTATGACGAAGAGAGAGAGATGTCAAAGATATTCAAAACTGCAGAGAGAGAGAGAGAGAGAGAGAGATATGAGAGAGGAGAGAGAGATAGAGAGAGAGAGAGAGGAGAAGAGAGCGAGAGAGAGAGAGAGAGAAGCGAGAGATCTCTCTCAGCTTTTGTCTCGCTCTCTCTCGAGAGCTCTTTTTTTTTTTGGCCTTCTCTTTTAGTCTTGATGACGCAGAGAGAGATTGTGAGATTTCAGAGATTTTCTCGAGAGAGATGTCCTTCATTTATTTCATACACTGCTTTTAACCGCGTGTCCTTCATATATAATAAAGTTAGAGAGAGGAGAGAGAAAGAGAGAGCTAGAGAGAGAGATCGCGATAGAGAGCGCGAGCGAGAAGCTCCCTCTCTCTCTCTCGCTCGCGCGTCTCCTCTCGGGTTTTTTTTTTCTTCGCTCGGCGCTCTCTTTTTGGTTTTCTTCTGAGTTTTTGTGTTGGGGATGTCGAGAGAGAGAGATGTCAAAGATATTTCAAACTGCATTTTATAACGCGTGTCCTTCATATATATATAAAGAGAGAGAGAGAGAGAGAGAGAGAGAGAGAAAGAGAGAGAGAGAGAGAGAGAGAGGAGAGAGAGGAGAGAGGAGAGAGAGAGAGAGAGAGGAGGAGGAGAGAGGGAGAGAGAGAGATAGAGGGGGGAGGAGGATGGGATGGGGAGGGGGTGGGGGATGACGACAGAGAGAGATGTTAAAGGTATTTCAAACTGCATTTTATGAGGCGTGTTCTTTAGCGCATAAAAATGTCAAAGATATAATCAGTTATTTTACTAGAAAAAGTAGTATTATTAATCAAATAATGATAAGTACTGAAGCATGCTACTATTTATGACGTATATACCATATTGTTGAACATATTTAGTATTGTACCGCACTAAGGTTATTCTTTTAATATCATTTACTGGGTAGAACAATAACAAACACAGACAAACTACAAGTTATAAACCTAACATAAAGCTTTTCTTACTTTACCGGGAAGGCAAGGGAATACCTGTTTTCGCTGTAAATGCCGTTTACAGTTTGAAGCCGATATAGATTTTACAGCAAAGTTTCGCTTCAGAAATTAGACATATAGTTGTAAAAAAAAAATTATTCCATTTTTTGAATACCATACATCGACCTACATGCGTGTGTTGCGTGTATTCTATTAATTTGAAGGGAACAAAATGCTAAAAAAGATTTAAAAGACATTTTGACTGCACTTTTAGAACAAATAAACCCATATCTGTCCTTATTTTAATTAGCGATATGTCCCTGTAGCGTTAAACAAAAGCATTGTCCTGGATTTGCGGGTAATTTTTCGACCCGCGTATTCGATTCGGTTTTCGGGACCCGTTTAAGCCATAATTGGAAGTGAAACGTTTCCATTTTAATCACAGATTTAGATAATAAAGGAATACGGTACATTAGTGACTGAAATAACACTAATCACTAAGACCCATACTAAAACTACGTGTTCGCTAATGAGCAAAAATTATAAGAGATGTATTAAATTAGTATGTGTTACAAACGCAAAACTATTGACTAATTTGGAGTGTTTCTGTTGTTTTCTTTGTATGTGTTACAGTGAGTGGATTTTCTTATATAAAGAAAAAAACATGGTTCATCGAGTCAGCGAGGGTGGCCGAGTACTAAAAGGGGCCTTTTCACGTTTTGGTAAATTGACAAAATTGAAAAATGTTGTTTCAAATTCGCAAATTTTCGATTTAGTTATGATATTTACGATAAACCGTTATACTGAACCTTTACCATGCTCTAAAATAGCATTTATATGCACCTTTTGACGATTTAAAAACCTGAAAATTATAAAGCGCTGCAACGCGAAACGATTTAATAATTTGGATAGTTCAGTTGTTGTCGTTATTTTTTTTGAAACTACGAAAATCGCTCATGTGAAGTATAAAATACACCTTTTATTGTATACAGAAGGATGGCAAAGTGGTCTAATGCGTAGACGTTTAACTTCTGGACTCCAGGGGTCAGTGGTTCAAGTCGTGCTGAGGGTTACTTTTTTTTCTTTTTTTAAATTGTATTCTTGCTTTTTTACTGGAGCTTTTTAGATCCAACGTTAACATTTACCAATATAAAGCATTACATGACAAACTTCAAAACATTCCAAAATCTGTGAAAACGCCCATTTAATGCGATAGCTTTTAAATCCTATGGTCAGTGGTTCGAGCCCGTTTTGAGGATAAACGCATTGAAACACTATGAAACAAGGGGATCGAAAAGAAAGTGTTATAAAGAGTCAGAGCGAATCAAAGTAAATGTGTAAATGAAAGACATCCTCATCGTCCTTGGTGATTAGAATGCAAGGTTGGACCATACGCCTACCATGACTGGTCAGGGGCAGTAGGTAGATTAGGCATAGGAGGGACCATCAAAAAAAGATATTTTGGTATTTTTAGAAGATCGCCATTTAGTTATTTCAATTTATGAATGGAAACATCGGGACTTAAATGCTCCCTTATAAAAAAAGAAAAGAATGCTAGAAAGAAAATGTGTTTATCCTCAACCGATCTCGAACCACTGACCATAGGATTTAAAAGCTCTCGCATTAAAGGGGCTTGTTTACAGATTTTGGAATGTTTTGATGTTTGTCATTTAAACGAAAATTTGCGAATATGAAACAACATTTTTCAATTTTGTCAATTTACCAAAACGTGAAAAGGCCCCTTTTAGTACTCGGCCACCCTCGCTGACTCGATGAACCATTTTTTTTTCTTTATATAAGAAAATCCATTCATTGTAATACATAAAAAGAAAACAACAGAAACACTCCAAATTAGTCAATCGTTTTGCGTCTGTAACACTTACTAATTTTATCAATCTCTAATATTTTTTACTCATTAGCGAACACGTAGTTTTAGTATGAGTCTTAGTGATTAGTGTTATTTCGGTTACTTATGTACCGAGTTCTTTCATTATTTAAATATGTGACAAAAATGACAAGTTTCACTTCGAATTATGGTTTAAACGGGTCCCGAAAACTGAATCGAATACGCGGGTCGAAAAAATACCCGCAAATCCGGGAAAATGCTTGTGTTCAACGCTACAGGGACATACCGTTAATCAACATAAGGACAGATATGGGTTTATTTGTTCTAAATGTGTAGATATATCAAAAGAAAGTGCAGTCAAAGTATCTTTTATATCATTTTAAGCATTTTGTTCATTCCGAATTAATAGAAAACACGTAACAAACGCATGTAAGTCGATGTATGGTATTCAGAAAATTGGATGAAAAATATTTGTTTACAACTGAATGGCGATTTCTGAAGCGAAACTTTGCTGTAAAATCTATATCGGCTTCAAACTTGAAACGGCATTTAAAGCTAAAAAGGTATTCCCTTGCCTTCCGGTTAAAGTAAGAAAAACTTTATGTTAGGTTTATAACTTGTAGTTTGTTTTTGTTTGTTATTGTTCTACCCCGTAAATGGTGTTAAAAGAATAACGTTAGTGCGGTACAATACTACATAATATGTTCAACAATATGGTGTATACGTCATAAATAGTAGCATGCTTCAGTACTTGTCATTATTTGATTAATTAAACTACTTCTTCTTCTAGTAAATTAACTGATTATATTTCTGACATATTTATGCGCTAAAGGACACGCGTTATAAACGTATTTAGATCCTGACCCGACCTGACTTGAAATTCTACGTTTTTTTAAATCATTTTTAACCCGACTCTCCGACCAGAAGAATTTGTTTGACCCGTTCGAGCCATAACGGTAACGCGTTTGTTCATCTTTTCATCGCAACAAAAAAGGCCAAGTATAGATTAAAACAGTTTTCATATTATATAGACAAGTTATATAAACTTGCGATTTACGGCATTGTGTTGGTTATTGCTGCATTAACAAACGAATTGTCGTTCCAATGCTATTGCCCTCAAACATAAGAACATAATTTCTGCGAATCATGTCTATTTTTCAAAACACTTGCTCTTGTGTGCATTAATTATATCTATATATCTGTTTTTCGTTAATGAATGTCGTTGAGAAGTGTTTCTGTTTTCAATGTTAACTCACCGCCTCTAAAAAGTCTTTCGACCTTTGAGACTTGACGTCTGACATCTGATTATTTCTGATCTGCACTAAGTCGCCAACAACAAAGTGACGAGAACATGAATTGCGATGAACATTCCCGGTTAAAGCGCTAGTCGTGGTGTTACCGTCACTTTGATCATTCACTTCGGTCAATGCAGTTGGGCTCAACGTCCACCTCAATAAGAAAGTTCATAGAACGATTAAAATTATTTATGACAATAAAGCAATGGTCACAATGACACTATCACAATGAAAGTGAAAATAAATATAAAATAACAACAACGATATACTCAGCATAGTCATCAACAACTTCTACTATAACCCAAACTTCTTTAAATTTCACAACGAAAGCAATACTTACAAATACAGCTTAAAAGCTAGCGTCTACGATAAAATATTTTGTATTTATTTAAAAAATACGTAAATGGCGCTTCGCTTGTATTATTGTATTTATTGGTGCAAAGTTGATGATTTCAATTTATAGCGTCCATTTCGTATTAAATAAACAAACAACGCCGTAATACAATTCAATAAAACGTTATGTAGAATAATATACTTATACTGAAAAGAGTAACGCAAATTCACCAACTATCGGCACGGCAACGTGCAATATCATTTCGGCATCATTTGAATTATGAAGAAGTCGTTTTGAAATGGTATAAACT
This sequence comes from Dreissena polymorpha, assembly GCF_020536995.1. Lineage (NCBI taxonomy): Eukaryota > Metazoa > Mollusca > Bivalvia > Myida > Dreissenidae > Dreissena > Dreissena polymorpha. The sequence goes on along the minus strand of NC_068361.1, from coordinate 1,305,081 downwards.
TTACGATACACGGTTACAGTTCACTGATTGTCCTCATTAAAGCAAACTTATATATATATATATTATGACATATGCAAAGGAAAAGAACAACGTAATGCAACTATTTTATATTCAAAGTGGCAGTTAAAAAGTACAAATAATAAAACATATTTTTTATTATTTTTTATTTATAGTAGTGTTGCTGTTCGTTTTTTATTAACTGCAAGGGATTTTAACTTATAGTAAATGAAATATATCTTAAAACCATACATATATTCGGATTTTGTAATAAGTATTATAACACAATTAAGAAAAGTTTAAACAATGTTTAAAGCCTGATTTACATCAATTTCTGGAAAGCACGGGTAATGTTCATGTACTTAATTGTACGGATGGTCTCACCCTTATGCTAACACATGGGGGGGGGGGCAATTGTCGAATTTATCGAAAACGTGTATCATACGTAAGGCTCTACTTTGATTTTTCCTTGATCGAAGATTTAACGGTTCGGACTCATCTGACATTACCAACAACTCTTAAGTTAATGCGGCGCCCGTGCATAACAAATATGTCGCAAGTGATATTACGGACGATTTTCATTCGCACAAAATACATAAATCAAAAACACTGTCGGAACTCAAAATTAAAGCTAATAAACTCGAGAAGCAAATATCAACATTCGAAAATGTAAACACAATGATCTATTCAAGATAAATTAACTGACCCACGGTGGCGTTGCATGATGGACAATCTTATTTTCGTTGGAGTACCAGAAATCACAGCGAGTAATACCGAGGTACACGACTATTGTGAAACCATTTTGCGACGATTTCTTACAGAACAAATAGAACTCGATACATGTTTTAACAAGAATGATGACATAAACATCAATAAAATAACCTTCGCACGTGTATTTAGGATAAATGGTGGCTTTACCTCAAAAGAAGTCAATCTGTAACATAAATGAACAGTTTCCACCAGGAATGCCGACGACGATTACTGCCAATCATGAAATAGTACAAAAATGATCCTTTACATACGCTTAAGTGCCACTAAGTGCTTGAAGCACCAAAGCCAAGATCGCGAACAGCTCACGAAAAGCCATATTTACAATCTAGCCTCAGCCAATATTATCTCCGTCATGGAACCAACAATCGAAGGTGACTGTTGATTTTTGCAATAAAACCAGATTTGAAATTCTGAACAATGACAAAGTAGAAACGCCGCGAAGGCGCAGACCACTGATTGAACGTTCGCCCCGATCTCCTCTGGACGCAATATAAGTTAAAAGGTCTCGGGAGCAATATAATTGTGATTCATTGTCTTCCAGCGCCCCTGCACAACAGCCCGAGATCCTAAAGCAACTCGAGCCAATTGAAACGCGATGTTCCAAGCTTAACTCAACCGCGCATTAGGACGCACAGGAAAAGAACCAATCTTCTTTATACAGCGTTGAACACATAACAGATAGTCGTTGTGTGAGAGGATTAAAATTTCTCTCGTTAAATGTTTGCGGATTGAGATCAAACCATTTTTGTCCAGAGTTAAATTAATTTCTATGCAATTTTGATGTTATTGGTTTTGAGGAAACAACACTGACGATAATGATGATTTTGAAATAAATGAGTTTAAATTGCACTTTTAAAACAGAATATAATTATCTGTATGTTAATGAGGTGGATTTTGTCTCGCCGTAAACATAACATTTGTAAACATCTCCCCGTCATTAAGTAAAGCTGTAAGTTTTGAATTGAGATTTTGAATCTCTAAACAGTTATCTAAAACTGTGGACATACTGTGTTATAGGGCTTCAACGAAACCAAAAAATTAGTTCGGATCCGAATCCGAATACAAATATGGTTTCTTACCGTTTTTCAGATCCGGATCCCTCAGATAAAAGAAAATTAGAATTTTCTGTCTAAATTAAAGAAATCAATATAATTTGACTGAAAAACATTAAACATTTATTAACAAAAATATTAGCAAATTTCTCGTTTAACATTGTAGCATTGTCAAAATTAAACCAAACCTTAACTTAATTCACTTAATAGTTTGCTCGTTAACATACACTTTTCACTGTAAATGTAGTTTGATGTTTGATGTTTGTTTTCACACAAAAAATACATATGAACATTGTCCGGGTCCAGACAAGCCCTATGAGCACTGACGAGGTCTCCTGCTGTGGTGAAGATTCTCTCACTGGGCACTGAGGTTCCTTGCATTACAAGATACATGATGCAGGAAATGCAAAATTTACCTAAATAACATTCCAGCCACACTGAATCTACTACCGTTGTTTTTAATACAACTCAGAAAGACAATAAGGATTGAAAACTTACTTATTGCCATTAGGAATTGCATTTGTAATGTGTAAATCTTCCATGATTTCGAATTAGTTTTGCTTTCGGCTCTCATTACGGAATGTCCAAAGGCAATCTTATACAATAAAAGCCGAAGGATCTCAAATGATCTGCTATTTGACTGTCACACGTCAATAAATATCGACTATTATACGTATATTTTATCTTTCAAACAGAACCAGTCTGTATAAAAAAATACTCGTGAAAACAGCTCAAGGTTACATACAACTATGAAAATAAATATTCGGAACCGAAATTTCCAGGGGTGGATCCGAATCCGCGAATCTGAAGTTGGATCCGATATCATCGGATATTTCGGGTACCCGTTGCAGCCCTACTGTGTTATGTTGTATATGTACCGCCTGAAAACTATGCACATGTTAACGATGGTTTTCCGATATCTAGTTGAATATTGATAATTATAGAGATTGATACAGAAATATATGCATGTTTGGTAAATGGTACAGTCGAACTAATCAGCTAGCAGATTATGTTAAAATTTATCTCGATATGTTTTTGTGAATTACACTTAGATGACATTTACAACGCTTTAATATGTGATGAATAACTATTTTTAGAATCATCTATGATTTTTACTCGAAATAACATAGATAAACGGAAAATGGTTTTGGCTACAAGCTTATCTAATAAATTTTTAGTGATAGATTTGTGTCCATTAGTTTCAGATTTGCACAGCCCCGTTATTATGCTGCTCGAGTTTCCTTATCCTCATCAGCAGCAGCGGCAGCAGCGGCAGCAGCAGAAGCATCATCAGCATCATTATAATGAACATATGAGATAATGGGATTGTGATAACTGTTATGGTTTGAAAATATTAACACATTAAATCTTGATGACATAATCTGAAATCTAGAAGCTTTTAAAATCATGATAATCGTTCAATTAATGGCCAAATATTCGTAAAAAAGTGATTCTTAATATCAACACAATTGTAAAAGCAGTTTTGGCACAAAAAACAATATAAATAAAGTATAGCAACGAACCCAAATGGTACGACCGAAACTGTGAAGAATACCGGAAAAGAGTTCCACTTTGCCAAATATTTATACAAGACAAATAAATCTGAAGCGCATCGCCTAAATCTGCATAGCAGTAGTAAAATATACAAGACAACAAGGTTATAACACATTTAAGAAGAAAAATGCTCGAAAAATTAAATCATTGTAAATACAAATCCCATAGCTTCTGGCGAAATATTTCAGGCAATAAAAAACGCAAGACGGTTGAATCAAATATTTCTTGCTGGAACAGCATTTTAAAACTGTAAATGGCGACGACATGGTCTTTGATTTCATGAACGCTAAATCACAGCCAACTACCGTTTATTATAACTATTCACTAAATGCCGAGATAACAAGAGAAGAAATCGAACATTGTATTTTTTAAATAACAAAGCATGCTACATCGATAATATTCTAAATGAACACATTTAAACATCCGTTCCAGTAACGAAATATGAATTTGTTAAACTATTTAACTAAGTATTTAGTTCAACTATTGTACCTAGTAATTGGACAATAAGGTAAATCAACCAAATTTATAAAAATAAAGGTTCCGAAAAAGATCCTTTTAACTATAGACCAATTACTGTATTGAGCTTTGTAATTATATTATTCAAATCAGTTTTAAACACACGTTTAGAACAATTTATAATGCAATACAACATAAGTGGCAAACACCAAACGGGTTTCCGTAAAAATCTGTACAACTGACATTATGTTGGTCTTATACGCGCTTATTTATATTCTCAGAACTAAAAAGAAAACAATATTGTGTGCATTTATTGATTTATAGGCCGCCTTTGATGAGATAGATCATTATTGTGGTATAAGTTAGGCCAGTACAGTATAAGTGAAAACCTCTTAAATATTATGAAAATATGTAAACAACCTCAAAACCACGTTTCATGAGTAATGGCTAAAGATCGAACTATTTTTCGTGTTCAGAGGGAGTAAAAAAGGAAAAAATGTATTCCCCATCAAATTTACATTATTTGTTTTGAATAACCTACATTCACATTTTGAAAATAAAATATATGTCGATGGATTAAAATTTCATACTCATTCACCCGACAACGATATGTTTACATTTATCAATTTATTTGTGTTGCTGTACACTAACGACACTGTTATCGTAGCAGAATCAGCAAATGATCTTCAAGATTATTTTAATGTGAATTCACAATATTGTGACATGTGGAAACTAACTGTTAACACGAAGAAGTCAAAAATTGTTATTTTCAGTAAAGGTAGATCATTTAATTGTGAATTTTACTAAAAATATCAACCCATGGAAACTGTTGAAATTTAAAAAAGCTCGGTATTTTATAAGACAATGTGATATTCTTGAACATTGCAACTATAAAAAAAAACTTCTTTAAAGACGCAATTTCCGTCACAAAATATACTCATATTTCTTTGGGTTAACACAGACAGTTTAGACAAACGTGTTAATGCACTGCGTCAACCGTGCGTCATATTTGGGACAATCGTAGGAATGTATGCAAATCATACGGATAACACACTTAGGTATTACGATCGTCGAGCGTCTTAAACAAGATACGCGTATACGCGAAATTCATCAATCGCGGACCCACTTGTATTTATTTAAAACTCAAAAAACGTGGATAAAACATGAGATGAACGCGCGTTAGCATGTCGGTGCCCATGCTTACTAAACCTCTTTAAAACGTAAAGGTTTGTCTTGCCATACCAAAGTTGTACATCTGGTCTGCAGTTGTAAAAACGGTTTTAAACCAGGATTTCAGAAGGAAAAAAAGTGTATGTCGTTCATTGTGAGATTTTAAAATCATTTGGTAATTTTGTTCACCATCATTGGATGGTGTGTCGCGCGAAAGAATTATCTCCAAGGTCAAGGTCACACTTTGAGTTTAAAGGTATAAAATGGCCATAAATGAGCTTGTCCGGGTCATAACTATGTCATTCATTGTGAGATTTTTAAATAAGTCGATACATTTGTTCACAATCATTGGACGGTGTGTCATGCGAAATAATAACGTCGATATAGCCAAGGTCAAGGTCACACGTTCAGTCAAATGTCAAAAATGACCATAAATTATATTGTCCCGCCCATAACTATGTTATTCATTGTTAGATTTTAAATTTACTCCGTACATTTGTTTACAATCATTAGACGATGTGTAATGCGAAAGAATTACATCGATATCTCTAAGGTCAAGGTCAATCTTGGAGTTCAAAAGTCAAAATGGCATAAATGAGCTTGTCCAGGCCATAACTATGTCATTCATTGTGAGATTGTACAATGACTATGTCCACAGTCATTGGACGGGTAGTCATTAAAAGAAATTCAAGAATTCAAAGGTCAAAATGGCCATAGCTGATAATGGCATAAAAATTCTTAAAAATCGCCATTAATTAGCTTGTTTTGTGAAGCCAGCATGCAAAATACACACCATTCAATCGACTAACGCAACGTCTGTGGTTCATCCATCGGCTGAGCTAGTAGATACATGTCGGTTAAAAACGGAGTGTAAGTATTTTCCTATTCTTTAAATTGTACGTATTGAATTGAATTGAGCAGGTTTGCGTGTGTTCTTTGAGAGTAAAAAGGACTTTGTGAACGTAATCCATACATTCCTAGCTGCTAACTTTTAAAGAAATCCGTTAGACTGTGGTCAGAAACCAAACAAAATTCACCACTCTCTCAGTCAAACTCTAAATACACAGGATTTAGACCAAAGATAAATATGAACAACATTTTATTGAAATCTTTAATCATTTGTCTTCGGTTATTCCAAATTACAGCATCCCACATGAACACACAACATTTTTATCAACGTTAAAATTCGAGTGGGGTTTGAAAAACGGCACAAGACAACGGCCGTGGCTACTTATAATATAGTCATGCCAACGGCTACGAAAACAAAATTATGCTCAAGCGATCGGCTAAGGCAAAGGAAAATGGCATGATGAGATGTGGACGTTACTCCTTGACCATATTCGATAGAACTATCAGATATTTTGATCACAAAAAGAGTTTTAAGATTTCCATTCGTACTTTGAAATAAAATGGGATGAGTGAGTGGATTTCTTTTTAAATAATTCATACTTTGACATTATTGAAACAAGTCATTTACACGCAATATATCTCCACATCATGTAGAGTACACTTGATTCTCGCTATGCCGAAGACGGATATATCGAAGTAATGTGAACTTCGAACATAAAAAGTCATTCCCTTCTAAAATTTGAGAAACGAGGTTTTTCTTAATTGAAACGCATGAATGCATTTACAAACTGAAAGACAGCAAAGAAGGTTGAAAGTAATGTTGGAATCTCCTACAGGAGAGCTGTCAGCATCGTTGTTTCATCTGTATCTAGTTATAACTAGTCAGAAGTGTACGTCTTATAAATCGGGTGAATTGAATATATTTTATCTCGAAATAATTTGTATGGTTTATGTACTTCGACATTTCGAGATTCCACTGTACTTTGAAGGAGATTGTCAAGATGGTTTAGTCAAATTTTCTTAAATTTTCTTGATTTTTGCCAAATGTTCCAGATATTTCCATTCATGGACTAGTTTGAAATATTTTCCATTTTTGTCATGAAATATACTCAGCATGGTTAAATTGTGAAATAATCATCTGTACAAATATTCGCAAAGTCGGTGGAACACAATAACTTACACAAGTACATGTCAGTTTTCATCGAGATTTATTTGTGTTGATTAAACTCTAACACAACGTTTTTGAATATTCGTAAATATTTTAAACATCAAAAACCATTCGGCGGACTAACAGCCCCGCGACAACAACTTAAATCGACCTATTTGGTCGGTTGTCTAACGTGTTTTGACTTCCCTACTAAAGAGAATATAATTACTCAATGGTGACGTGTGCAATTTCAGACGGGAAAGTGCGCAAAGTCACGTCTCCAAAGCCAACGACGTAATATGACCTATGCAACGGACGTATATGGACATTAGCCTTGTATCTATATGAAATTATACACCAATTAATTGGCTCCATGTGATTACCTATTACATGACTAATTAGTGAAACAAGCAATCGGTAATAATTGTGTGCATTCGCCTCGTCTAGTTTGACGTTAATATATGTTTATTTTCATATCCATATAGGTAACCGCGATATTGAATTTGAAAACGAACATTAAGTTAATGCTATCCCTAGTAATTTATCTTGTGTACTATGTAAAAAAAAGGTAAAATGACTTTCAAAGATTTATGATGCAATTCGTACAAATCCTTCGGAATTAAAAAAAAGATGCTTTCGTTTAAAAAACATATTTCTTACGAAAAACCAATGGGACTAATTGATTGAGGCGTTAATTTTAGATAACGATATCCCTCGTTGGAGGCCAAATATATCCGTTCACAGTATACATCTTTAATTTTTGAGTTAAAATAGGCTATTTTCACACCAACGTTAGCGGTAAAAACAAAACGGCAATAGTTTTTTTGATTGCATCCATCTTTTGTTTCTGACGCGGGTTCGGACGTCTGCATCCGTTCTTCCATGTTTGTCTACTAGGATGCCGATATAGGTGCAGCTATGCACCTCTTTGACCGCCTCGCCTTGGAATGTGATTGGCGTGTCTTTTGATGCGTTGGTCTTGAAAGCATTAGGCAAAGCACGAGTAGAATTTCAACTGAAGAACAAATGATTATATAGCGCTTTATTCATCAACACCTAGATCAGGCTTGTCAATACCATAATACAACCAATACTACTCTATGAAGCAGAAGCCGGGAGAACCACCGTCACCTTAATGAAGACAATCAAAGTCTCGATCAACACATGCCCCAGGAAGATCTTAAGACCCGCTGGTCAGACAAGGTCACAAACGAGGACATCACGTTTGCGATGGATAGGCCACAGCCTTCGAAAAGGCAAAATCTCACCTTGAACCCTCAAAAAAAGAGTAACAAAGGACGGCCTAGAAATACCTGGCTCTAAGACCTGGATTCAGATACCAAGCAGATGGGCAAGATGTGGGGACAGCATGAGAGACTTGACCAGAACTTAGACGCATAGAGGAAGCTTATCGACGGCCTATAACCAGGATGGGACCACACACACATATGAGATCAAGTTGTCAAAGCTTTCGTTATTAAAAACAAAAACTAGCGAGGAGTGTCACACAAAAAGCAGGACAATACAACTCTGTTTGAGATGGGGAGTAAGTTGATTGCTTGTTCATAGCTCCCTATTCGAATACGGAATAAGGAACAAGCTAAACATATTTTCTACAAGCTTTTGTTCAGATAGCAAATACTGACAATTCTTACGTTAATCAAACCAAAACCAAACGTAATATAATTTATGAATAAGGAGTAGGAAACTAGTTCCCTATGCATTAATCAAACCGAACAATAAATTGTGTTGTGAAACTAAGTGACTAATATAACCCAATTTATATTAAAAATGCATCTTATTGGCAAGTTTAAGTGTTTGTCAAGAAGCTCGTATACATTTACTTCATTATTGCGATATATGTTCTTGTTCTTCTTTGAGTTTGAAGAGGATTTCTTGTTCAAACATAATTGGCATTTTGTTTCATCTGAATAATTACTCACATTAACCAAACGTAAATGCAGTGATGTTGCATTTATTTATAATATAAAAGTGCATTCTAACTTATTTTTACTTATTAGTGTTTTATTATACACCAATTAATTTTTAGGGTATGTAAAGGAAACAGGAAGAAGTTTTTTATTTCCTTTTCTAGACTAAAAATAGTCTGTCATTGTCGTACTTAAAGATTATTCAACAATTGTACCACATATCAATAACAATCATTGTATATGTAGTTTGGATATTTATTGCACTACATTTCTACTTATTTTTATCTAATTAATACCTAGCTCCTTTTTCGCGTCTTAATAAGGAACATTCAAGAAGCCCTTATTTCTTAATCAAACCGAAAAAGAAACCTGCATTTTATTAAAATAAATATATGAAAATAAACCAAGAAGTACTTTATATCAAATCAATCATTGTATATGCAGGTTGGATTAAAAAAAAATATTGCAATATATTTCTACTTGTTTTGTTTATTGATCACCAACTTAGTTAAAGGACTTGCGACCATCAGGGTCGTTCAATAATTCCCCAGGGCCCCTTATCGTGTGCAAATGTTGAAGGTCGCTGGATAAACCGTTGGCCGGTTCGAGCGAAAATGTGTTTTCGGACTTCGGTTTTCGTATGCGCATAGGTATTTGAAGTGACACAAATTGATAAGTCTCCATGAACTTTCAAGTCCACAATAGCCACCTTTACCGCTACGCCCGTACCTTTATCAGGATGCAGGATCACGTGACAGTATGGGGTTTCTCATTGTTACTTAAATGGATGTTAAAACGACGGTACGTGGTGCTTAGTTTCAAATAAGTTTTTAATACGAGTTTTTTTAAGAATTTCAACTAGTGCATAAAATGCAGATTTTTATTTTGTTTATGGCAATGTGAACTACGGTACATCAGAATTAATTTGTTAAATGAGCCTGTGTTCTTGTTCAAAATTCGATTTGTACTACACGGTAATGCTTCACTCAACGTGAAATTTTGTCACCGATTTCAGAAGTATTCAACGAGTTATTCTTTAACCTTATGATATCGGAACAAACTTTAAGAAAAACTGTCTTTTATGCACTAAAGATTTTTGCAAATGTATTTCAATCATTTGCGATATTTGCAAAAATAAAGTTCTTCACGGTGTGATTACATTATGTCCAGCCTGTATGTAAACCCCGTTGATTCTGCACCATGTTTATGCTGACGTATTCGATTTGCATGCCTTTGCATACTTTATCATATCGCGTTGTAACTGTTTACGTATAAGAACAGAATGAGACATCCAAAACACGCCTAACTTTTCAACTATAGAACTTGACCAAAAGTTTGGATCGGATACAAATTTTAGAACTGTACAAAATAGCAAAACTTCAAAAAAATACATTTAACATAACCAGTAATATCGAATTTAAAGCTGCGCTTAACTAGAAATTCATGATCCGAATTAAAATTTAATCCACCAAACATAAGGGCTTTATTTCTAACGTAAACTTTCGACAAATGTTAAATTAAAAGGTTGTGTTTAATAAAAGCTTCTATGTACAAAATATGTTTGTGATCTCTCACAATTATAATATAAATTTGAGTTCTTAAGAAACCCTGACAAAAAGGACTATGATGACGAAAACATAGCATATATAGTTGGAGACTTTACATATCATGTCATATCAGGACTATTTCAATATGGAAAAAGAAAAGCTTCCCGAGTCTTTCCACATATAAAATCGGACGTGTCGGATATAACATGATATAGGTAGTCACAAACCATATATTCTATTTATCATGCGATGCTTAAAAAGTGAACATCTAGGCTCTAATATTTGTTATGCAACTCAAAGAAATATTAAACGATTTAAAGTACGGCACTATATGCCAATGAGACAGCTTGATGACTTCAAAATAGATCGATATTTAATAAACAATTCAATATATATAAGCTCGTACTAAGTTTTCGTTCTAAGTTTGTTGACCAACTCTTTGTTTATTTAATATTTGTATGTGTGTGTTTTTTGGGAGGAAAGGGAGATGCTTACATCAAAATATACACGCATCCGAATGTACGTTCTATATTGCGTCACCATTTGGATCAGTCAATACCAAATAACATACACTAAGGAGAATATTCATACAGGCGTATCATTTACTAATTGCAACATGCATAAGCGTTTTGATTGTTGTACACTGTCATTTATTGATAATACTGTGTATGCAATTGGAAAACTAAGATTTCACATTTAATTCATTGAGAAAATTTGAACACGTTTTCGTCAATGAAAAATCACTTAATTTTATTGAGGTAAAGCAACAATTCAAAAGTTGGCAGAGGTTTTATCAAACCGTAGATTGTTGAGAATCTGTATTACCATTGAGCTTATTGGTAATATAGGCGAAGAAAACAAGTATCCTTTTCAACCTACCTGTCAATACTCGTAGTCTGAGCGAGACTGGTGTGTTCAATTTGCGACTGTCACTTTAAAAACACTGTTATCTATACCATTAAATTTGAAGCAAATTTAAAAGAAAAAAAAACAGCACATGTATTCAAGCTGTATTAATAAAGCGCCAAACAATTGAACTTACATACATTTTTACGGATACGCTTATTTTATAGTAAAGCTATTTTAATGCAAAAATTAGCGCGTATATGTGTTGTTGATTTGTTCTTGCTTCTTATTTACAGCACTGACATTAAACATACGCACTTTTCGATTTATCGACAAAGACGGTTCGACATACGTCCAAGTGTTCTAGCAGAATAGACTTCATTTGGTAGATGTTCATTGACCGGATTGGGTAATTTCATAACACACATTGTCAGTTTATCAAGACTATATCGTCAAACATCATCGAACTACAATCACAATTGTGTAAATGACGACTCCGCCTTAATGAGATACGATCCGGTCAATTATTTGGATATTTGACTTGGCAGTCCACGTTTTCTTGGTCATACTTTTATCCATATTGCAGACAAAAAACTAAAGATTCGACAAAATATCAATCACATGGCATAATTATTAATTTTGCAAGAAAACTTGAACCGAATAATTTATTACAAATATTTAGTGGGGCTTGGGTGATAACAACAATGTAAAAGTGAAACCAGGCGATGTTCCTTACATTAGGATTCAAACTTTGTCTTGAGTAGCTGTTGCTGTTTGATATCCTATTCCTTGTACCAACGCATCTTTCATCATAAATTATTAAACACTCCACATATGTATCACGCATATTGTTTATGTATGGCATTTAAATACAATTTTAAGTACAATATCTCACTGAGAAATATTGGAAAGGCACACATTTACCTGACAATAAGCGCATGTCCAAGCTAAAAGTTAAGTGAATATACCCTTTAAAAAATGGATCAATAGTTCTTTAAACCCTGTGCGAAAACTAAAAATACATAATAAAATTAATTGTTCATAATCATAGGGCAATAACACCATGACATATCTTGGAACGATCTGACCGTGATGCTCATGTCCATCCTATACGGAGGCTGCATATAAACTTTCATCATATTCGGATTATTGGTGGCTGAAATCTCGCACCGATTATTGGACCTGAAATACCTATCAATGATGTGCATGTCCGCCATATTGGGATGCTGCGTGTCAATTGTCATTTTGTTCGGATAATTAGTGTCTGAGATCGTAGGCGCAAACAAAACATCTTACGGCAGGTCGCTGTGGTGTAATGGATATGGTGTCCGCCTAGCGACCGGGAGGTCACGGGTTCGATCCCCACCGTGGGAGCGTTCTTAAGATCTTCCCCAAAGACACCAAGTACTGGTTCTAGGCCCAGGAAACGGACTCGAGAGCGTTTATATAAGCCTTAGGCTTTCGATGCAATCGAACTAAAATAAATAGGTTTAAACTAAAACATCTTACGGACGGAAAACGGAAGGACGGAAGCCCAATATGACAGAAAATTTATCGGGGAAATTCGTCTTAGACCCATGTAAACTCAATTCCACACAAAAATTGGACAAAACTTTAAAAAATTAAAAACAACAATATCAAGGAAACTGGCTGGATACCAAAACTGTTCATGTACTGTTTACCTGAATGCATATTGCACAACAATGCAAATGCCCTTATCAAACGAAATGTTGACGACTCTCCGATACAAACAAATCCTTTAAATGAAGCATTCAATTGTGTTATAATATTCTAAGATTTCGAGCAGAAACGTATTTCATCGAAGCGGTTCTATACATTATTATAATGGTGTTATGCAATTATATTCACTCCAGCAGGGAAATTCATTAACCGGGTCATCAAAATCAGAATACTAAGGTAATGATGTCTTGTGCCAAAATAACATAAACACATACATCGTATGAAAGTGTCATATTTTAACTACATAGCAACACATCCATTTAAACGTGTCAAGTATAACAATATGTAAAAATTCTTTAAAAATTGATAGAACATAGAGTGTTTCATCAATTAGTGGTTTTAAGTGTCTGCGATCTAGCGCGGAAACGAACTTCGGACGGATTGACTTGACCAGAAAGCATTATCGTGATGATAAGCTCACACCCCGCAAACTTTATTCAATCAAACTTAGATTTCATACTTAAGGATAAAAGCAGCGACTACAACCCCCACACCCCCTATATCTGGGATCATATATGTGCACTGCATTAAAACATTAATATTTGAATTAAACAATAATGCAAATACACCGTTCGCTCAAAATACGATTTGGGGTGTGAAAATGTCTACACATGCAAACATTGTACACATCTGTTTTCATATATATATATAACATATTTATTTAACTTCGTTTGCATCGAAAGCGTTGTGCTTATATAGACACTATCGGTTTTTGTCCATGCAATTTCTACAATAGTATGTCTAACTTAATGGACCTTGTTCACAGACTTTCGAAATTACAATTTCGACAAACTATTAGTAGTTGTAGTAGTGCTTCTACTTTTACCACTTCAACTATTATTGCTATAGTACTACTTCTGTAAATTACCTTTCACCTCTATTATCGACGGTAAACAGCTCACCATCCGAATCAATGCCAAACACTCCTCTGGTCAGTTCATAAAGCTGTAATCAAAACACCATATAACTAACTAAACAATTATGCTGCCATCCTTTCAATTGTTAACACAATAGCAAACATAAAGCAATATAATTAGCTTACCATACTCATGAATGTAAGGATTACCCGGCGGTTAATTAAATGATGTTTAAAACATTGATATTTGCATAGATCGGGACTAATGATTAATTAATAATAAACAACAACAACATCGACAACATTTATCCAACAATAAAGCTTACAAAAAAACTCATAGCCTACAATGGTGAATATAAATAAATAATTAACTTATATGGTTTGTGCATTGAAGTATTTTCATATACAAGCGAACTGTACCAAAATAGCACATTCATACTTAAACTCGATGAATAATTTTTAATTAAGCTGTAAGCATAATGTTTCCAAGTCCATGTTAGTCTCCAAGTAACTCATAACATTTCCAAGATATGACACATTCCGTGTAAATCACCCAGACAGGATCCACCCCAGGTTGGGCCCTGAAGATAAACCTCTAGCGTCTCTCCAATGGGTTAAATCCTTAATTTTTTAGTGCCCAAAGAAGCATTTTTATATACATGTATCGTTAAATAAACCTGTCAACTTGATGGGTCAAACTAATTTGTTGAAATGCATATACGGGCGTATTTATTATCTGGTAATTGCACCTACACTAACACAAACATCTATTAACCATGTAATCTTGTCATGATCTATTATTAAAACGGACTAAACCCAGTTGCGAGCGTGCATCTACTGTCAACAAACTAATTAGTCTCCGGCCACACTGACGTAAACACAGGGCATGCATTATAACGAACAAGATCTAAACATCAAGTATGCGACAGAACTTTGCAATTAGTTTTTTTTTCACCGTTCAAAAAATGTTCTTCCTGAGACGCATTAAGATGATCTGGTGTTATTACTATATGATTATAGTCTCTCAAATTGTGTAAACAGATTAATTTAGTTGATATTTGCATTTACATATGTTCAGCCTCCGAAAATTTTTTACCATTAAGCTCTGGTGCAAATTAAACCATTGACTTATTTTATAGCAATTAAATTAAATTATATATCTCATATTGCTTTTTTAATTTGACTAACATGCTATGATGTTGTAATGCATGCATATTAGTGCTTTTGTATTCGGCCTAGTGTGACGTTCGGCGCGCAAATCAACCCGTTTATACCCTAAATGCTCTTACTTTACGATATCAAGGTGGTTACGTTTAATGTTGTTTGTTTATAATAAGTGTCGCCTGTCTTTTATATGAAATAACACGCTTGCTGAAAAAAAAGGCAAGCGGGCGTTGACAAAAAGTTTTAAAAAGATGTTTGTTTAGTTTCATGTTTTCCTATATTTAAAGTATTTTATTCATCGTAGAGAAAAACAAATACAATCACAATTGAACCTGCGAATCTTAAATTAAGAAATGACGTGCATATTACCACTAGGTTATCCTTGCAAACATGTAAGTACTAATGTTTTCGAAATTATATCTGATTATCACGAATCACATATTGTATTTATACCAGACACATTAAAGTTATATTGAATTAATAAATGGTGGTAGGTTAAAATAAATAGCGCATCTAACCGCTGTAAAAAATTTCATGATTAAACAGTCTAGAAAAAACTGAATATCTAAACGGACTCTCCAAATTACTAGTGGTATTGTGCATATGGCACAGTGGTGACGTGTCTTCCATCGAAGGCATGTCTCCACAACTCGTAATAAGCTCGCGCAATGTTATTAAACCGTATTTTTAATTACAAACAAAATATTGCGATATTGAAGACATTTCAACCGAGCAAAACTTAACAATTATGGAAAGCTTATTATTAACTTTGAGTTCTCTATAGCATAGTTACATGCTTGTTGCTTTTGTTGTGTTGAACATCCTTATTCAATGTATGTTATATGACACATTGTGATAATCCCAATTACAAAATTACATGTACAAAGAAATACGAAATTATACACCTTACATGCATACGACTTTCACACGCAAAATAGATTTTTGTATATGTATATACAGTCACGATAAATGTAAACTAATTGCCATTAATTAATAGGAAAAAAAAACAACGGAAATACTTATAAAAAATAACACAGTGCAATAATGCATTACACACTTGTTTAAAGACGCATACTTGTTATTTAGCAACGTTTATGGGACTCGGGCTACAAAATCGCGAATTACGTTAAATACGTGCAGCAAATACACCTACAAAGACACATTACAGTACACTTAAATCGTTAATAATAGTTATTTCTTCGTACAGCATTCAACATTTTCACATTTCTATTAACAGTTATTGTAGTTTATGTATTATTATTTTCTACTGCTTCAATAAATATAACCGATGTTTAATTGAGATGTGAAGAGAACCGAGATCATGTCGTCCATGCACGTATAGTGAAATATTTTCTCCATAATTCTCACGTTTTTTTTGCGATGTCGCTAGATGATACGGTTACATGTTATTCTTTCAAAGCGCCACTTGTATTTTAAAGGGCAAATTATTTCCTACACGTAAGTTAAACTTAAGTGTTTTAAGCTCAGAAAATGTCAACCTTATTAACATGCGTAACTATAATATGTTACCTTTATTGTGTCTTTATTCGGTAAGCGGTCCAAGCAGACAATTCCAATAGATGGACATTGATCAAACTCATTTACTGTAGTCATGTTAAACTCGTGTACAACGTCTCCGACGAGTCGTGTTACTCCATCGTTGCTTCCGCCAGTCACCAGAAATGTTCCTATGAAATTAAACGATAAACGTAAACAGTTAAGTTATATTTACAACTGAGTTATGGTCAGTGCTACCCACATTAACACCAGTCTTCCACTAGATTGACGTTTTATAATTGAATGAATTTCAAAGCTTTTCATGATCGAATGCCTTTTGTTTCTGTCTGGGATGCAATTGATAAATAGACATTAGCTACACAGTTAACGCCTCACTTCAAATTGCTTTCTTTTTATTGATACCCAAAAATATAGCCAATATAATCTTAGTATCTCCCTGTCAACGCCTAAAATCAGCATGCTTGTGTGCTTTGACAGCTCTGAACGCTTACAACGGAACCGTTTTACATGTATCGTGTAACAATGTCATCATTCAACGGCAATATGCACAACACAGATACCGAGAGAACTTTTCATAAAGATCGTGTTTTGTTATGATGGGTACGTTTTATTGATTTTCATTTTCCTTCGGGTCAGTTAACGTGTGTCGTTCAGGTCGATCATCGTAGCGATGTGTTCCTTAAACAAAATGCAATTGATTGTAAGCCAAAGTTGTATTTGGTTATTTAAACGATTACTAATGAAACACATTTTTAGACAAATACAAATGAGAAAAGATAAAATTCTATTCAAGAGATAGTGATGATTTGAACTTTAATCCAAGTGTTAAATATAGTTTATAACGAAAAACAGGCATCCAATGTTACACTAATACCGACATATCAATGGCATCTGTTTGAAGAAAAGTGAATTTATAAATAAATACTCATATATTCTTCGGTTTGTACCAATATGAATTTATTTGACATGGTTTTGACTAGGAAAAGAAACCACTTCTGTGGATATCATTTTTTAATTTTGAAAATGACTTTTTTTTCTGATAAAATTGAACGTATGAACGTACTCAATTATCAAATCACAGGGCATACATCTCAATATAGTTTTAATTTTCACAACACTTATTATTATTGCCTAGGTCGACACTCCAGTTTCGTATTCGAAAAAGTACAACTATTTTCTTTAGTTAAATAAATTCTTTTTACCAAAAGAAATTCAAAAGCGTTATACTAGCATTGTAAAGGAAGTGACCGCTGTGCAAAACGAATAAAGGCTTTATGAACCAAACACTGTTTACAGGTGATCAATAAAGATTACGAAGCTTTAAAAAAAGCTGAACATGTTTGCAATTACACATTTTTATTTAATAATATTTTAATATAGGTACCCGTATCACAATTTGACAAATATTTAATATGATTATAAATTAGGAACGTGATGGTCATCTTACTTTAACCGCTTTAAAACTATTTTAACATATATCAACAAAAGACATTTAAATGAAGATTATCGGTGAATCAAAAGGTAGTTGTCAACGTAATGGAACAGTTTTTAATATGGACACAAAGATCTGCGGACAGGATCTTCGTATTTTAAACTTCGCAAGGAAACACACTTTTATAATTATTGACATTTACCTGGTAACATCTTTTTGATGCCTTCGTTGAATGCTTTCCGATTTTCTCCATTCAACTCATCCGCGCCGGAAGTGACTGACAGCAGAAGATTTTTACGACCAAGACGCCAAAGCTTGTTAACAACGCCTTCCGCCACTTGCTGCAGGATACTTTCATTGTCCCAAGCACCAGCATTTATCTTGATGAACTGATGTGCACAAGGATATAAGGTGTTGTATAAAGGCTAATAATAAGGATTAAATATGTTGTATATATTAATATTCCAGTGTTTTTTCTCAAAGTTTGTTTTAAATACATGCATTCATGCAAAATATGCACTGTGGATTTCACGTGTTATTTTAAAACATGTTAATATAAAATAACACTCAACTAGCATTTGTATCCAATGAATTGTTTGCTGATACGATTACACGTTTAATATGTGTTAGTATCTAATTATAAGTTAACACTCACTTTTGCATCATATAAGGGTGTGTTGCCATTGATAAAACGGATTTTTCCGCTGGTATATGTCTTCTTATAAAATGCACTGAAACAGATAGCCACGAATATCATAGAGGCTGGCATATCATTGAAGGAAATAAAAAAAATCATACAACTATCGAAATAAAAAAATCTGAATTAATATGTGATTGTCTTTACTGCGAAGTGTTATAAAATTAATCGCCACGCATCAGACAGAGTTCGCTGTTTGTTAAACGCAGTGCTAGGTCGTATATTTATCGCAAAATGAGACTCTACTCGGTTGTAACTCGTTCTGGATTTGGACACGCAAACAAACACTGTTTCAAAGAATTCGAAACAATCGTTGCGGAGATCTTGAGCTGAAACGTAGGATCTGACGGACGGGTGGAAAGACAGACTCGCGCAACGAATGGTTGATACAACAATCGGGGAACTGTTGTCCACTCCATTGAAAACTTAATTACATCACTATTAGAAATCTTACGTATGACACAAGCAGCAATTACAATTACACAAATGATAATATTGGGGCAATAAATATGAAAGTCATAATTATTACAATTTATGCAGTGGCATGTATCATCAAATATAATTATGGATTTTTGTTAGATTACGTTATTTTAACAACACAAGTGTCATCACCACACACAAATGCTAGTCAATATAACCCTTTTGTACTAGGGAAGTAAGTAGATTCAACCCGAATAACCAACTGTTGTTTAGTAACTGAACGGCTTAATAGTAAGCCTTTCATATGAAGGATTCATCTATTGGGCAAGTTTAAGTGTACGTTAATCAACTCGAATACTTGTATTTTATGTACGATGATACATGTTTATGTTTATTTTGCGCGCTTGAATGGGATTTGTTGTTGAAACCAAACAAGCATTTCTACATGAAAATCAAATAAACATAACCAAAATTAAAACCTA
The DNA here is from genome assembly GCF_020536995.1 of Dreissena polymorpha. Taxonomy (NCBI): domain Eukaryota; kingdom Metazoa; phylum Mollusca; class Bivalvia; order Myida; family Dreissenidae; genus Dreissena; species Dreissena polymorpha. Next base: position 1,285,452 of record NC_068361.1, on the reverse strand, counting down.
TCAAGTTGTCTTACTTATTAATTTATATCAACAAATGCATATAGCATATTTCTGCTATTATTTTTTTTATTAAAGCGGGTATATACGATTTTTTATATGTGTTTAATTGTAATATATTGATAAAATATGTTACAATAACACAAAATAGGCAAGAAAAATTATACATTAAAGCCGAATTTCATAAAATGCAGCAAATACAAATTAGCGCCCCGAGCCGATAATGACGTACATATTTTCCTACAATAACCGAAGCATTCGTCTTTGTTTTAGGATCGGAGATAGTATTCGTGTGTCGTATGAATAGATGTCGTTGCAGGAATTCAAATAAACCGTTAAACTAAGTTTAGATGCACATCGTACATGTATGGTATACATGCTGGCGAATTCGGCTGCACAGCCGTTTTCAATTTCAGAATTAAATATCTGGCTTATTTCGCATTTTTCGACACACGTTCCTCTTAACTTTTATTTTAATTTATATTGAAATATATATATATATATATATAGTTTGTTACACAGTTTATATAAATTCATAAATATTTGACTAAATCGTATATACCCGCTTTAAGCTCCAGCCTCTATTTTGCAGAATAAGGAAAAAGGAACCGGTTCCGTATTCAAATTATATATTATATTTATATACAACACACGCATATATATATATATATATATATATATATATATATATATATATATATATATATATATATATATATATATATATACATGTATACGTAGGTTCATTTCATGAGAATACGTGTCTTTTTTGCATTTGAATAAGGAAAAAGTAACCATTTTCGTATCCATTATTCAAGCCGTATAGGGAACTTGTATTGTCTTACTTAAAATATAAAAATATAAATAAACCGAAGTACAATACATATCAACACAAATCATCTAGGTTGGATAATACAATATTTACTG